>NC_091187.1:22956642-23218779 GCF_040958095.1 Procambarus clarkii
CAGCTGTTCCTCCTGCTACTCCAGCTGTTCCTCCACCTCCAGCTGCTGTTGCTACTCCATCGCTCTCTTCTGCGTTGGATGGCTCTTCACAGTCGCCCTCTATCGCCCTAGTGGAAAGAAACAGGATTATTCTGTATATTATTCTCTCTATTTCTGTATTTTCCTAAACAATATTTTTTTGTGTGTTTCCCCACCAATCACTTGGGCTGGACGGTAGAGCGACGGTCTCGCTTCATGCAGGTCGGTGTTCAATCCCCGACCGTCATAAATGGTTGGGCACCATACCTTTCCCACGTCCCGTCCCTAAACTTTATCCTGACCTGATAATTCTCTTCTGATAATTATATAGCGCTTGCTGCTGATAGTTACCTCCCCACCCATCATTCAGAGGACTTACAGTGCTAGACAATAGTACAAATAGTGACTATCGTCGAGGATAGTAAGTCGCCATTGGACTTGCATATCTAACAATCGATTGACAAGTTTTCATACGGGTTAATAACAAACGGTAATTTCTCAAATTTTATGGATTTTTTATATTGTTAGGCCTATGAACAAATCCCTGGTAAAACCCTGGTTTGTGCCTCGTAGAGGCTGCAGGATCCAGTAAGTTTAGTAGAACTTCGGTTTCAACTTCTTTTGACCATGTCGTAGCTCAGTCGATTAGGGTAGCGTCTGGGATACTCTCGGACGCAGGTTCGAATCCTCGTCACGGCCCTTGTGGATTTGTTCATTTGATGCATCACGCAATTGTGATTTCTGTGTGTATTGTTAGGCCTATGTCAGGTTTGGGAGGGTGCCTTGTTACGTCGTTGATTAAGACTTGTTTCCAGTAGATATGAGAGTTAATGAAACACGTTGTGAGTCGTAGTTTCGTACAGAGTCAAGCTGATACATGCGCTACTGGAGTAGTCCATGTTTCGTACAAGCTCATTGTCACTCAGACGCCCCTGTGTTCTGATATTTCGTACAAGCACATTGTCACTCAGACGCCCCTGTGTTCTCATATTTCGTACAAGCACATTGTCACTCAGACGCCCCTGTGTTCTCACATTTCGTACAAGCACATTGGCACTCAGACGCCCCTGTGTTCTGATATTTCGTACAAGCACATTGGCACTCAGACGCGCCCCTGTGTTCTGATTATGGCTGAAATTGTTCTTCCATGTCAGTCCAGTCGGTCAGAGTCGAACTGAACTCAAGACCTCCTCCATATGCTCTCAGTGAGCTGCTTGCACTACGCTCCAGCACCTGTTAAGTGACCCGAATGTATCATGTTTCTGGCCCAATCATTATAGCAATCCATCATCACACTTGCTCATTCATTCAGCGGTCGACCCCAAAGGCGCACACATCAATATTTAACATAGTGTATTAAAAATGTGTAGCTTCTTATATAAATTAATATAAGATGTTAGAATATGGTGTATAATTATTCCTATATTATGTGTTTAGGTTCTGTTGGCATTTATTTGTAGTTGTAGTACATGGGTGAAGCATTTATAGAGGAGCGATTCGAACAGAGAACGTCAGCGAAGCACAGTTCGAAAACAGTTGGAACGTCATCAGCTGAGCCGTGCAGCCCGTCGTCATAAATAATGGCCAAATCCACGTTTATCTAGCGTATTTGGTGGCTGGATTAACGAGCATTTAGCCTTTGTTTATGGGATATGGGCTGGCATATGCATTCAGAGAGTTGGGACTAAACATAGGAAGTGAACGAGGCACTCTTTGGGAATAGTTCAAACGCCATCAGTTGCGTGTCGTGTGTTTTGTATTCATTAACTTGGGAGGACAGTGGCTGAATTAACAATCATTTGACCAGTGTTGATGAGGTGGTGTTGCGTCACTGCCTCACATGTCGTGCGTTGGGCCTAAAGCCTCCCATCCTCTGGAGGGTCGTTTAGGCCGCCACAAGAGTTTACTTGATCAGCCATCAAGTACACTTAAGTATCCAGTACACCCGGGGGCATTGTCTCGAAGTATAGGTTACTCTTATAGTGTACATACACCGAGAAGGTGGAGGCACTTCTCTGTGTAGATAGACCAACTCATCCCCGAGCTGTGTTCCTCCACTCTGCCACCAGCCGCAAAGACTCATTGGTATATTTAAACTTATTATGTAACTCACATTGTTATTCGAACATAGTCTGCCCAGCTTGGCACCTTTAGATAATTACCTGTTTTTATTCGAATATAAATAAGTATTAATGTATATTATAATTTATTGTATAGTTTGACATAGGTTAGGTTAGACGTAAGGTGCTTATTTATACGTGGGTGAAGCATTTAGAGAGGTGTGATGATATTACTGGAAGAGAGCGAATTTCTGCCCAATAACAGCTCGATTGTAATCATTTGAGCCGTGTGGTAAGTGTCTTTCAATCACTAACAGTGGGTTAGGATTAACGAGCAGTTGACCATTGTTTATGAGGGCGGGCTGGTATATCTGGCGGGCTAAGGACACGCGTGTACTATTCTCTCAATATACTGTCAGAAGACTATATTTCTCTCCTAGGGGAGTCTCGCCTGCGCTGCCGTGCGGTGTAGACGTGTCGCCTGACCGCTCCAGTTGTTTTGGGTGATTGACTTTTTCACCGGCAGGGGGTGTGGGTGTCTCTACCCTCCCTGCTGTTCCTAGTGGAGTGGACGTGGCGCTTTGACGATGGGCAGCCATCTTCCAGCTGTCGTGAGGGTGAACTTCAACGGTTTGGAGTTTACTGGCCGTGCAGGATACCCTCTTGTGGACTTGGTCTTGAGTGACATGCTCAGGGTCCCGGTCCAGGACGTCTACGGTGTCGAGCTGGTCACTGCTCGCCGTGTGATCATAAAGTTTGTGGGTGAGGTGGTGTACCGTGATTTTCTCAGGAGGTATGAGAGGCGTACTTTGCGGCTGCAGGATGGCAACGGGTCTGTGACCATTTCGGACTGCAGTGGTGCTGTGACATATGTAAGTGTTCATGGCGCCCCCATGGAGTTTCCTCTTCCCTCCTCCGGACCCGTCGTCAGTGTGCGGATGAACTCGCTATCTTCTGGGAAGTATTCGGGTGTGAAGACCAACATTCGTTCCCTCGGTATGCGACTGAGGTCGGACATTCCGTCCTCTCTCCGGCTGTTAGGGTACTAGGTGCGGGTGTTTTATGCCCGGCAACTCCGTACTTGTTTCCGGTGTGGCTTGTTGGGGCATCAGGCTGCCGGGTGCACTGCTGATCCGGTTGTTCCCGTGAATTTGTTCCGTGAAGAGGATTTCCTGCCGCTCCCTCTGGAGGAGGACTCCGGGGGTAAGGATGTGAGCGTCCCGTTTGCTGCTGAGGCTCCCCCAGCGTCGCCCGACGTTCCCCCGGTTGTCGCAGACCCTCCTCCAGATGTTGCAGTGCCGGCGGATGTTACTCCTGGTCCTGTCTCTGGCCCTGCTGTTCCCGTGGGCCTTCCTGGTACTCCCAGTGAGGCGTCGCCATCTGCTCCCTCGTCTTCGGCTGCTGAACTTGGCCCTGCATCCTCACCCCGGGTCCCTACTGTGCTGGGTGCTGGGGTGGCTGCGGAGCCTCCTGCTGTGTGTGGTCCGGTTCCCCCTGTGGTGGAGGTTGCTGCCGTTCTTCGTCGGGCGTCGGTTTGTCTGGCTAGTGGTGCTCGTGTTTCTGAATCCGCTTCCGGCTCTGACGATATCCGGCCAGAGCCCAAACATTCCAGGCGTCCGTCTACTGCCTGGGCCGATGTTGGGGACTTCAGTAACTGTGGGTCTTCAGGTGTAGACGGCGTGGATCCGGATGTGTCGTTGTCTCTGCGGTTGGTGGTGGCGGAGGTTCATGTGCCTGCTGGTGCTGATGCCCGTGTCTTGGGTGTGCCTTCTGTTCCTTACCCGCTGGGGGGCTCTCCGCAGTGGGGTGTGGTGGCTTCCGCTGCCAGGGATAGTACGGATGCTGGTGCTGGGCGTGGCCTGGTAGTGACTTTACGAAAGGATGCGCATCACCCTGGTTCCGTGCAGTCGTCTGGTGGTGTGCCCGTGGACGCTGGTGCGCCAGTGGTGGTGCCCTCTGTCTGGCTCTCTCCTGTGGGGTTGCGACTTGAGGTTCTGGAGGCCATGGTTGCCGAGTCCCTGCAGTCTGAAAGGCCGGAGGACTTTTGTGAAGGGCGGGTTCCCGGTGTATGGAGTAGGGTGGCGATTACTCGCCTCAGAAGTAACACCATCTGGGTTCCCTGTTTGCAGATGTTTGTTGCCAGAGTTCCGGATGACATGGCGTTCCCGGTGGAGAGTCAAGCCTCTTGGGGGCGGTGGCTGCTTTGGGAGGCGTTCAATGTGCGGTTCCCCTGGGTCTTGTTCCCGGGCAAATATGTTAGCTGATTTTATGTTACTGTAGTGTTGTGTGCCCCTATGGCCTTTTGTTTGCCCTATTGTATTTTGTGCCCGTGCCTCTCCCTTCTTTGTTGCGAGGCCGGTGTTTTGGTGAAGGCGTTTATATTCCTGTATTTGCTTTTGTGTTGTTACTTTGCCATGTGTGTTCTACTTATGCATTGCTAGACTGTGTTGTTTTTTGTTTTTATTTTTGTTTTTGTTTTTATTTTTATTTTCATTTTTGTTTTTTAATTTTTGTTTTTGTTTTTGGCTTGTTGTGTGCTTTGCAATTTTTTTATTCTATTTCAGGATGTCCTTTATGATGTGTTTTGTTCTCAGTCCTTCAGGCCGGTGCTTGTTTGTTGTTGTGTATGTTACTATGTTTTGTTTTCTTGATTGCATGGCTGGCTTATTTATTATTATTGTATATGTTGGCCTCTCCCATTGTTTGTTGTGAGGCGGTTGGTTTGGTGTGAGTGTTGGCCTCTCCCATTGTTTGTTGTGAGGCGGTTGGTTTGGTGTGAGTGTTGGCCTCTCCCATTGTTTGTTGTGAGGCGGTTGGTTTGGTGTGAGTGTTGGCCTCTCCCATTGTTTGTTGTGAGGCGGTTGGTTTGGTGTGAGTGTTGGCCTCTCCCATTGTTTGTTGTGAGGCGGTTGGTTTGGCGTGAGTGTTGGCCTCTCCCATTGTTTGTTGTGAGGCGGTTGGTTTGGCGTGAGTGTTGGCCTCTCCCATTGTTTGTAGTGAGGCGGTTGGTTTGGTGTGAGTGTTGGCCTCTCCCATTGTTTGTAGTGAGGCGGTTGGTTTGGTGTGAGTGTTGGCCTCTCCCATTGTTTGTTGTGAGGCGGTTGGTTTGGTGTGAGTGTTGGCCTCTCCCATTGTTTGTAGTGAGGCGGTTGGTTTGGTGTGAGTGTTGGCCTCTCCCATTGTTTGTTGTGAGGCGGTTGGTTTGGTGTGAGTGTTGGCCTCTCCCATTGTTTGTTGTGAGGCGGTTGGTTTGGTGTGAGTGTTGGCCTCTCCCATTGTTTGTTGTGAGGCGGTTGGTTTGGCGTGAGTGTTGGCCTCTCCCATTGTTTGTTGTGAGGCGGATGGTTTGGTGTGAGTGTTATTATTCATGTATGGTTTCTGTGATGTACCTTGCACGGGTGTTTTACTATTGCATTACATGTTGTGCTTGTTTGTTATTTTTGTTTTGATTGTTGTTTATAGTGATTTTCTTGTTATGTTTTATGTTATACTTCTTGATGTTTGTTTTGGCTGTCGTCCCTTCTGGCCGGTGCTTTATTGTTTTATTTTGTTTTGTAATGTTTTCTCTGCACTTTTCTTGTTTTTATTATATTTAAATTGTATGCTCGCATGTCAAAATAAAAAAAAATAAAAAATATACGGTCAGAATAGAACATTGGAACATCCTGACGATCTGAAGCTTTCATTCGAGAGTTCCTTCATGCACTTGCAGCTCGTACTGTGTCGTGTCAAGTTGTTCTGATGTTTAGATTCAGATGTTTATTCAGGTAAGGTATATACATGCAAGTGATGCTACATTAATGGATTGATATATAGATAGAGCTAGTACATACAATGCCTAAAGCCACTATTACGCAATGCGTTTCGGGCAAGCGTTTCGGCTTCTCTAACTACTGTAGACCATTCTTAATGAAAACTGAACAGTTGCCCGTTTATAAGCAGCTTTCCTCTGTTTAGGAACGAGAAGCACTCTGAGACATGACTCAAAACTGATTATGTATATTGCGTTCCAAATGTTCTCGAACATTATTTTATTAATTTCCTCTGTTTAAACTGTGTCTCTATAACACTTCATCCAGATACCGCAAATACTAATAATTAACAATACCAAAACACACAACTTACCAACTTACTTAACACACAACAATACACGTATTTATAATGTTTGATAATATTTATGAGAAAATACTGATTTTTATTAAGTGAAAATGTATGAATGCAAGTTTGGAAACGGCAGCCTCATGAACAAGCCTAGCCTGAGAATGGGCTAAGATATTGACCAGATGCTCTTCTATGTAGCAGCCGTCTCTCTCCTGTTTCTTCATCTCGCCCTCAGACTCTGCTCTCCGAAGCCTATAGTTCGTCCTCAAGGCCTCGTCCAGGCTGCATCCTCAAAAACAATGTTTTTCAAACAAAAATTAATTGCCATGGAAACACAAAAAAAGGCAATGAACCTAACATGTCGTAAGCATAACATTGAACAAGACTATAATATAATTTGCATTTTTTTTTAAATTCTGTGTTTATTTTCAGTCATATATATTATAAATGCGTGTGTGGGGACAACACCGCTTGACGGAACAAGTACCCAGACAAATACCTCGGTATACTTTCACATATACCCAGGTATATGTGAATGTACACAGACAAATCTCCTCAGATAGAATATCGAGCCCATGCAATGGGATCGAACTCTCTCCACTCGTATAGACTGGCGAGGATCACGCACCACCAACTGTGTCACAGGATTTGTAGTTTCCTTCTACAAACCTCCTAACTCTAACTTGGTCATAATGATACAGAAATCCATCAAATATAATAATATTACTTTCTGTTTTATGAATTATAGAATTGTATAATAATAATAATATTAAAATAACTACGACATCGTTTGTGTTATCATGTGGTGATGGGTGGCGTGCAAGTGCATTCATGTCTTAATTTACTTATTTGTCTTATGTTCATGACTAGTTTTTACACCATTCTCATGCTTGTGTGTAAGAAAAGCCTCATTAGTTAGACTTATGGCGCACGATACCAACATGGTAAGCATTTATGTCGCCTACAGTTTTAAACAGGTCTCAAGCTGTGTGTTGGAGGAACGTTGATGACCGAGGGGAATTTAAAACGATTTCTGCATTACTCAAATACTTAAAATACTAAAGCGAATATATAAAATAATTATCTATGGTGGTTGGCACAAAAGTACGTAGCTCCTCGAGTAGGTTAGGTTCGGGCAATATTGTACAACAGTTTAGTGACGTTTTCTGTTGCTACTGTAACAATGGTTATAGTAGCAACAAAACTCGTAATAGGAGACTTGGGTGTAAGTTAGGTGGTAAGGTTGAAGTAACATTCCACACCTGTTGGCCCAACACTACACCTATTGCAGTAACTGACATTCCAAATAGCCTACCAAATTTTTTGCTTAATATGCCGTTGACCTAGAGTAATCGGTGGATGGTTGACATGTAACGACCTAATCAGTCAATAATGTTGATTCGAAACCAGGTTTCCAGGTGTGGGTACAATTCCCTTCGTCACTTCGAGGGGCACCCCACGCCAAGAAGATCCCGTGAGGGATTCATAATGCCGATAATGTTAGTGGGAAATGCACAATTTTAAAGAAACACGTCTCAAACATTGTCAGAGAGAGAGAGAGATTCAAGCAAACAATGGAGACAAAAAGAGATATAATTACATAAACAAAGACCCACACATGCAGCATATCCAGAAAACAAAGTTCAGGAAGATATGAACTAACAGACACCGGACCCGAACAGTCTTCAGATAAACCAACTATAATCGCAGAAATTGCCTGTGCAAAGATTTGAGAAGAACGGCGATTAGTAGTAGTAATAGTGGGAGGAGGAGTAGTAGGAGATAGGAGACAGATGATGACAACGTGGTCCAATAGGTCCATGAATTATCACTGACAACACAACTAACGCGAGTCACAAGGCCCTCCACCAGCCTGGCGTCCCGGTATCTCTGGAATATATAATAAGCGGCCGGACATCAGTGAGAAGGAGGGAGGAAGGGAGAGGGAAAGAAAGGGGGAGAGGAGGGGAGTATGAAGGATAGTGTGAGGGATAGAGAGAAAACATAGTAAAGCAAGATGAAAGAAACAGGCTCAGGGACACAAACAAGCCTAGACATGAGACAGAAACTAGCCATGGAAGTATCCAATCCTGCCTTCGTCCCCCTGTCTCTGCTTTTGAAATCGTATCTGACTGACTTATTGTTGTGTGGTAGTGGCTGAGAGGTAAAGCCAAGATGGAGGCTTCCAATGAATTAGTAGTGCCCAAGTGGTATAGGCAAGCGGGTGAGGCGCATGGGCACTGGAGCTGGTTAACCAATTAGGGTCTGGCCCTCAACTACCTTTGATCATCTGTTGTGATTACGCTCTTTGCTGTGTAAATGCTCGCCTCTAGTTATCAGTGCTGTGTGTATGAGTATGTATGTGTGTATGTATGTATGTATGTATATGTGTATGTATGTATGTATGTATGTATGTATGTATGTATGTATGTATGTATGTATGTATGTATGTATGTATGTGTTTCAGTAGGTATACACACGAGTGGCACAGCAAATGAGACACTTGTATCTTTGTGAAATTTACATACTTGATGAAGTGAGATATAGGAGCCGCTAGGAGTCTGTGTGTAGAGATTTCGTAGCAGCCTTGTCCCAGGCAGTGCTGACCTCGACACAGTCCGGCTGGAGCTCGCGGTGTGTTAGAGACCAACCCGCTCCTTGACAGGGACGCATGGTGCAAAATGAAGAACACCGTAACACAATACAAACAATACAATACACCACAACACAATACAAACGGTTGAGAGTTCATGTTCGGCAGGCATTATTCGGACATTGTTGACCGGAACTCGACCAAATTGGACATAATAATGCTGGAATCCCACCGGCGAAAGAGATGTGTGAGAATTATTTCTCTCTCATTACTGAGGATATTTTCGATCTGGGGAGACCTCGAGGTTATCTTGGTTATCTTGAGATGATTTCGGGGCTTTAGTGTCCCCGCGGCCCGGTCCTCGACCAGGCCTCCACCCTCAGGAAGCAGCCCGTGACAGCTGACTAACACCCAGGTACCTATTTTACTGCTAGGTAACAGGGGCATAGGGTGAAAGAAACTCTGCCCATTGTTTCTCGCCGGCGCCCGGGATCGAACCCGGGACAACAGGATCACAAGTCCAGCGTGCTGTCTGCTCGGCCGACCGGCTCCCTCAATAAGAGGGGCCCCGGTAATAAGACTGATGCTTCTTATTGCATTTCATTTTCTCAGAGGTGTTGTAGACCAGATGAAGATTGGATGCAGCATCCAATCACTCGGATGACTCACTGATGCTCACTCACGGATGACTCACTGATGCTCACGGCTGACTCTGATGCTCACTCACGGCTGACTCACTGATGCTCACTCACGGCTGACTCACTGATGCTCACTCACGGCTGACTCACTGATGCTCACTCACGGATGACTCACTGATGCTCACTCACGGCTGACTCAATGATGCTCACTCGCGGATGACTCACTGATGCTCACTCACGGCTGACTCACTGATGCTCACTCACGGCTGACTCACTGATGCTCACTCACTGATGCTCACTCACGGCTGACTCACTGATGCTCACTCACGGATGACTCACTGATGCTCACTCACTGCTGACTCACTGATGCTCACTCACGGCTGACTCACTGATGCTCACTCACGGCTGACTCACTGATGCTCACTCACGGATGACTCACTGATGCTCACTCACGGCTGACTCACTGATGCTCACTCGCGGATGACTCACTGATGCTCACTCACGGATGACTCACTGATGCTCACTCACGGATGCTCACTCACGGATGACTCACTGATGCTCACTCACGGCTGACTCACTGATGCTCACTCACGGCTGACTCACTGATGCTCACTCACTGATGCTCACTCACGGCTGACTCACTGATGCTCACTCACGGATGACTCACTGATGCTCACTCACTGCTGACTCACTGATGCTCACTCACGGATGGTCACTCACGGATGATTCACTGATGCTCACTCACGGATGATTCACTGATGCTCACTCACGGATGACCACTCACGGATGATTCACTGATGCTCACTCACGGACGATTCACTGATGCTCACTCACGAATGACTCACTGATGCTCACTCACGGATGATTCACTGATGCTCACTCACGGATGACTCACTGATGCTCCTTACCTAACCTTACCTTGAGGTGCTTCCGGGGCTTAGTGTCCCCGCGGCCCGGTCGTCGACCAGGCCTCCTGGTTGCTGGACTGATCTACCAGGCTGTTGGACGCGGCTCCTCGCAGCCTGACGTATGAGTCACAGCCTGGTTGATCAGGTATCCTTTGGAGGTGCTTATCCAGTTCTCTCTTGAACACTGTGAGGGGTCGGCCAGTTATGCTCCTTATGTGTAGTGGAAGCGTGTCGAACAGTCTCGGGCCTCTGATGTTGATAGAGTTCTCTCTCAGAGTACCTGTTGCACCTCTGCTTTTCAACGGGGGTATTCTGCACATCCTGCCATGCCTCCTGGTCTCATGTGATGTTATTTCTGTGTGCAGGTTTGGGACCAGCCCCTCAATTATTTTCCACGTGTAAATTATTATGTATCTCTCCCGCCTGCGCTCAAGGGAGTACAGGTTTAGGCTCTTTAGTCGGTCCCAATAGTTTAGATGTTTTACTGAGTGGATTCTAGCGTAAAGGATCTCTGCACGCTCTCCAGGTCAGCAATTTATCCAGCTTTGAAAGGGGCTGTCATTTTGCAGCAGTACTCCACTCTAGAGAGCACAAGCGTTTTGAAAAGTATCATCATCGGTATAGCATCTCAAGTGTGAAAAGTTCTTGTGATCCAACCTGTCATTTTTCTTGCAGTTGTGACGGCTACTTTATTGTGTTCTTTAAAGGTAAGGTCTTCCGACATAAGTACACCCAGATCCTTTACATTGCCTTTTCGTTTTATGTTATGATTTGCCTGAGTTTTGTACGTGGTTTCTGTTTTTATATTTTCATTTTTTTCCGTAGCGCATGAGCTGGAACTTATCTTCGTTAAACACCATATTATTTTCTGTAGCCCATAGAAAGACCTGATCTACATCTGATTGGAGGTTTGCCGTGTCCTCTATGTTGCCAACTCTCATGAAAATCCTAGTGTCATCTGCAAAGGATGATACAGTGCTATAGGTTGTGTTCTGGTCTATGTCCGATATGAGGATGAGAAAAAGTACTGGAGCAAGCACAGTACCCTGGGGGACTGAGCTCTTCACGGTTGATGGGCTGAATTTTATTTTGTTGACTATTACACATTGGGTTCTGTTAGTCAGGAAATTGTAGATCCATCTGCCTATTTTCCCGGTAATTCCTTTTGAACGCATTTTATGTGCAATAACACCATGGTCACATTTATCAAAGGCTTTTGCGAAATCTGTGTATATTACATCAGCATTTTGTTTGTCTTCCATAGCATCTAATGCCATATCATAGTGGTCCAGCAACTGCGACAGGCAAGAGCGCCCTGTTCTGAAACCATGTTGTCCGGGGTTATGGAGATGCTGTGATTCCATGTATTTTGTGATCTTACTTCTTAGCACTCTCAAAAATTTTTATGATGTGCGATGTTAGTGCTATCGGTCTGTAATTTTTTGCCTCTGCCTTATTTCCTCCTTTATGGAGTGGTGCTATCTCTGCTGTTTTTAATATGTCAGGGATAACGCCAGCATCTAGGCTTTGTCTCCACAGAATGTGAAGGGCCTGCGATAGTGGTTGTTTACAGTTCTTGATGAATATGGAGTTCCAAGAATCCGGGCCTGGTGCAGAGCGCATAGGCATACTGTTTATAGCTTCTTCAAAATCTAGTGGGGATAGGGCGACGTCTGATATATGATTTGATGTTGGTATCATATCCATGAAAAATTCATTTGGGTTATCAATCTTTAGTGCATTTAATGGCTCGCTGAAAACAGAGTCGTACTGCTTCCTCAGTAACTCGCTCATTTCTTTGTTGTCATCGGTGAAAGTTCCATCTCCCTTTCGCAGGGGCCCGATACTAGATGTGGTTTTTTATCTTGATTTTGCATAGGAGAAAAAATATTTCGGATTTCTCTCTATTTCACTGATGGCCTTTTGCTCTCTTTGCCTCTCCTGGGTTTTGTATGATTCTTGTAGCTTGAGTTCAATTGTTTCTATTCCTCTACCTAACCTTCTTCGCCGTTCTTGAGATAGGGTGCGACTCTCAAGTTGTTCCGTGATTCGTTTTCTTCGCCTATATAGGGAACGACGTTCCCGTTCCAATCTGCATCTCTTTCTCTTTTTTCTTAGGGGTATGCGGTTTGAACATATTTCTAGTGCTACTGAGCATATTTTTTCCAGGCACTGGTTCAGGTTTGCATTTTCTAGCTGTTCTTCCCAGTTTATTTCTGTGAAGTCCTGGTTCATTTGCTCCCAGTTTATCTGTTTATTATTGAAGTTGAATTTGCTGAAATCTCCTCCACCGGGAATCTGGACTGGTTTTGAAGGTCCATTCCCCATGGTTGTCATAACTTCAATTAAGTTGTGATCTGAGTAACAGGTATTTGTAATCATTATGTTCCCGATCAACTCATCATTATTTGTGAAAATGAGGTCCAGCGTGTTCTCCTTCCTAGTTGGTTCAACTATTTGCTGGTTTAAGGGGGGTTATCCAACGCAAAAATTCGGAAAAAATCTAATATTTTTGAAAAATTTATAAAAATACTACAATGTTCTGGCAACACTTTGGCGGAAAAATGTTATGATATAAATTTAAGTATTTATGGTACATTTCCATGCGTAATTGTGCAGAATCCGGTGCCCCACGGCTGTGGCGCGCCAAGAGTATTGCGTCGTACGTTCTAAACGTCAAATTTTTCGTAATAACGTCGTAAATATCGATGTATGCATAAGGAGTAAATATACACTCATTGGCAACCTTCTCATCCCTTGCTGTGTTATAGGGGAGGTCCCAGCCCCCAGTCACCTTGTATGTCTGATAGGGTGTGGACTGTTCTGATGCGCGCTCCATTAATGTTCCTGCAATAGCGCATTTTTGCGTCTACTGCACAAACTCTTATAAAGAGATAGTGCCAGAAGATAAGAGCAGCAAATCTGGCACTCGGTCGCCGTCTTTATCAGTAAAAGAAAGCCGCTTTAGCGCGAAGAGTAATATCCAGTGAGTGTGTGGGCACCACACCACCTCAACCTTCCTCTCACACCACCTCAACCTTCCTCACACACCTTCCTCAACCCTCCTAGACCCTCCTCACACACTTTCTTAGACCTCCCTCCCTCCAACAAGCCGAGACAGGCTCCTGAGGAAGGTGATCCAGCAATCATGCAGGTGCCTACTAGTGCCCAATGCAGTGCCACCTTGAGGACCCACAATTCGGACCAATGTCAATAGGTTACTATGTTTTAGTGTTATAATTTGATAGTTGGTAATAACTGTAATATGTATGTGCAGGATATATACATATATATATATATATATATATATATATATATATATATATATATATATATATATATATATATATATATATATATATATATATATATATATATATATATATATATAATTTTTTTTTTTTTTTACAATTTTTTTAATTTTTTTTTTCCTTTGTTATCAGGGGATGTGCATGGAACTTACACACCTTGCTCAATGGATGCCTATCTGCAAGGGTGCCAATTATGAACGAAATAGGTAGATGTCAAACTCGGCTACAGGTGGCCGAACTTTGATCTTATTTTACTCAGGTAAGTAATTTACAACTTCAAGGTATTTCTCACCTTTCATTTATTTATCAATTTACATGCAAATTACACCTTATATGTAGAGTTTGTGCTTCTACAAACGTGCCGAGACATTTTAGTCCAAAGTCCATTTGTTGATTTTGTAAAAATTTATAAACATCATATATTGCATATTTTTGAAAGGGTAACTTTGAATAATTATATTATTGCACTAAACACTTTTTGGCTAAAACCCCAATTCAATATCCTTTAGTACATGCTAATGTGATATCTGAGTGTTATAGAAATGATTTTAGTTGACACATGTGTTCCCTAAAATATTTTGAAAATGTTGAAAATTCGTTGCATAATACGTTCTGTATTTTTTTCTCCTTTTCTGTTTAGGGTGTGATGCTGAAACTTGGACCAGTTGCAGCCCTTTCTATAACCATTTCATAAATAAATTTATAAACAAATTGAACAACTTTTACTTTACCCGTCATATTCCCTTAAGGCAAACCTGTCGCACATCCGTAGCAGGTCATTTGCATGTGCCTGTTCATTTAGGCTACTTCCTGGTATTCTTTCTGATATTACTGTATTAGCCAGGTGCTTCCAATTCAGGTGCCGTAGGTTGAAGTCCCCAAGCAGGATGATGTTCGGAGCTGGATTTGCGAGGTTTTCCAAGCAGTGCTCTATTTTCATTAGTTGGTCTTTAAACTGCTGAGGGTTTGCCTCCGGTGACTTATATACAAGGACAACAACTACATTTAGGCTCTCTATTTTGACTATCAGCACTTCCACTATATCATTTGAGGTGTTTAGCAGCTCAGTACAGATGAGTGTAGAGGCCTCTTTGATGTAGAGGCTGACCCCACCCTGAAGCCGGTGTTTCCTATCACATCTGAAGAGATTTTATTCTGAGATCCATATTTCACCATCAAGGTAGTCCTTGGTGTGAGTTTCCGTTAGGGCTGCAAACACTGCATTTGCCTCATGAAGGAGACCATCTATAAAGTGAACTTTGTTGGATTTGCGTGTTTTTATACCCTGGATGTTGGCAAATATAAATGATGTTATCGTGTTAGTGGAAGTGCTGGATGCTTTACTTGGTGTTAATATCTGAGGCTCTGGTAAGGAGGCCACTGTGTTTGCGTCCTCTCTAGCATTTGACCGAGTTGGTGGTAGAGTCTGGTCATTTTTAGTCATTCTTCTCCTCCTCCTCTTGCTAAAAAATTATTCCGGTCGACGGAGTAGTGGTTGTTTTCATAGTGGTAGTCTGTCGTTTTTTTTCGCCTGGTACCTCTTATATGAAAAGCTGGACATTCAGCATTGAAGCACTCTTTCCTGTCCAAAGAGTTCTTGCAAATTTCTGGGTGAAAGAATTCACAGCTTTTGGTACATTTACCTGTATTGAGGAGGTTTCTGCATTTTCTAGGGTGATCGTATGTACATGTTCCATTTGTTCTTCCCGATTCCCCATGCTTACCGGTAGCCCATTTGTAATACCAACAGATTTTGGGGCCTTGTTTTGTTTGTTTCCCTTTGCCAGGGACCGCACTCTGCTGCGGCGCCCCCGACACTGTGCCCTGCTCCGGTGCCTGTGACACTGTGCTCTGCTCTGGTGCCTGTGACACCGCGCTCTTCTCCGGGGCCTGTGACACCGCGCTCTGCTCCGGTGCCTGTGACACCGCGCTCTTCTCCGGGGCCTGTGACACTGTGCCCTCTCCGGGGCCTGTGACACCGCGCTCTGCTCCGGGGCCTGTGACACCGCGCTCTGCTCCGGGGCCTGTGACACCGCGCTCTGCTCCGGGGCCTGTGACACCGCGCTCTGCTCCTGGGTCCCCGACTCCGCGCCCTGCTCCTGGGTCCCCGACTCCGCGCCCTGCTCAGGCGTCCCCGACTCCGCGCCCTGCTCAGGCGTCCCCGACTCCGCGCCCTGCTCAGGCGTCCCCGACTCCGCGCCCTGCTCAGGCGTCCCCGACTCCGCGCTCCTCTCAGGCATCCCCGACTCCGCGCCCTGCTCAGGCGCCGCTGCCACCGCGCTCTGTGATACAGCTGGTTGTACCTTGGTGTCATGTACAGTTTGTTTGAAGACATTAGAAATTGCTATGCAGGCATTAATTAGTAATTCTCTGTTTTCGGCGGGAGTTTTATCCAGGATTTCCATCAATTTCAAAAAAGTTACATCATACTCTTTGCAGAGCCAGTACACAGAGTGGTCACTGGGACCATTTCTCCTTGAATTGTTAGTCATGTTGGCACATTTTTTGTGTATGGCTGCTAAACAGAGTTGGCATTGAAAGCTCTGTTGGTAATCTACCTTCATGTTGCATTCTATGCACGTTTTTATCAAAGCCATTTTTTGAACACTTCTGTTCAGTGGTGATGGTCTTACAAGGTCTTACAAGGTGGGGAGGGGGGGGGGGGTTGACCGCGGGTGTTGACCGTGGGTGTTGACCGTGGGTGCTGGCCGTGGGTATTGACCGTGGTGTTTACCAACTTGAGACAGGCCTGGAGGAGGCTGTATGGATGGCCAGTGTTGCTACCACGTCGCACTCTTAATTTGTTTTGTTCACTTGTTAGATTACATTACTTGCATTTTCCCACTAGTTACCTTACAGCGGAGGTGTCTAGTTTCTGTGTCTGGGCACTAGTTACCTGAGTACGTTACACTATTTGAAAGACTACTCACTCACGGATGACTCGCTGATGCTCACTCACGACTGACTCGCTGATGCTTACTCACGGCTGACTCACTGATGCTGACTCACGGCTGACTCGCTTATGCTCACTCACGGATGACTCGCTGATGCTCACTCACGGCTGACTCGCTGATGCTTACTCATGGCTGACTCGCTGATGCTCACTCACGGCTGACTCGCTGATGCTCACTCACGGCTGACTCACTGATGCTGACTCACGGCTGACTCACTGATGCTGACTCGCGGCTGACTCACGGATGCACTGATCACACTCACAGCTGACTCACTGATCACACTCACTGATGCAGACCATCACTCAGATGACAGTGTTTCGCCTCAATAAATATTTATAACTATGTGTGTCTGTGCCCAGGTGATAGTGAAGTAGGACATAGTATGTCTATTTCTTCTCATGAGACTGTTAAGGAAAAAACCTGTGTATCGTGTACTCATTAATAGACACACAGCAAATGCGAATAATAATAATAGTTTTGAGTGCATAGTGTTAGAAACACCTTTACGAGAGAGAGAGAGAGGGGGGGGGGGAGGAAGGAGGAGGAGGAGAAAAACAAGCTTTTTCTCGGGCAAACGTAATTAGCTATTGTTTGTGTTTTTGGACCTCAGGTGGTGGTGGTGGTGATGGTGGTGGTGGTGGTTGTGGTGATGTTGGTGGTGGCAGTGTTGGCGGTGGTGGTGGTGGTTGTGGTGGTGGTGGAGGTTGTGGTGATGTTGGTGGTGGCAGTGTTGGCGGTGGTGGTGGTGATGGTGGTGGTTGTGGTAGTGGTGGTGGTTGTGGTGGTGGTGGTTGTGGTGGTGGTGGTGGTTGTGGTGGTGGTGGTGGTGGTGGTGGTTGTGGTGGTGGTTGTGGTGGTGGTTGTTGTTGTTGTGGTGGTGGTGGTGGTTGTGGTGGTGGTGGTGGTGGTGGTGGTTGTTGTTGTGGTGGTGGTGGTGGTTGTGGAGGTGGTGGTGGTGGTGGTGGTGGTTGTTGTGGTGGTGGTGGTGGTTGTTGTTGTTGTGGTAGTGGTGGTGGTGGTGGTGGTGGTTGTGTTGGTGGTAACAGTGGTGGTGGTGACAGTGGTGGTAGTGGTTGTGGTGGTTGTAGTGGTTTTGGTGGTGGTAGTTGTGGTGGTGGTGGTGGTGGTGGTGGTGGTGGTTGTGGTAGTGGTGGTTATGGTGGTGGTTGTGGTGGTGGTGGTTGTAGTGGGAGAGGTGGTTGTGGTGGTGGTGACAGTGGTTGTGGTGGTTTTGGTTGTAGTGGTTTTGGTGGTGGTAGTTGTGGTGGTGGTGGTGGTGGTTGTGGTGGTGGTGGTTGTGGTGGTGGTGGTTGTGGTTGTGGAGGTGGTGGTGACAGTGATATTGACAGTGGTGGTGGTGGTTGTGGTTGTGGTAGTTGAGGTGGTGGTTGTGGTGGTGGTGACAGTGGTTATGGTGGTGGTGGTGGTTGTTTTTGTGGCGGTGGTGGTGGTGGTTGTGGTGGTGGTGACAGTGGTTATGGTGGTGGTGGTGGAGGTGGTTGTGGTTGCGGTGGTGGTGGTGGTTGTTGTGGTGGTTGTGGTGGTGGTGGTGGTGACAGTGGTGGTGGTGGTTGTGGTGGTTGTATTGGTGGTGGTTGTGGTGGTAGCAGTGGTGGGGTTGTGTTGGTGGTGGTTGCGGTGGTGGTGGTGGTGGTTGTGATGGTAGTGGTGGTGGTGGTTGTGGTAATGGTGGTTGTGGTAGTGGTGGTGGCTGTGGTGGTGGTGAGTGGTGGTTGTGGTTGTGGTGGTTGTGGTGGTGGTGGTTGTGGTGGTGGTGACAGTGGTGGTGGTGATGGTTGTGGTGGTGGTGGTGGTGACAGTGGTAGTGATGGTTGTTGTGGTGGTTGTGGTGGTGGTGACAGTGGTGGTGGTGGTTATGGTGGTGGTGATTGTGGTGGTTGTAGTTTTGGTGGTGGTGGTTGTGGTTGTGGTGGTGGTGGTTGTGGTGGTGGTGGTGGTGGTTGTATTGGTGGAGGTAGTTGTGGTGGTTGTGCTGGTGGGGGTTGTGGTGGTGTTGGTTGTGTTGGTGCATATAGTGGTGGTAGTGGTGCTGGCAGTGGTCGCTGGGGTTGTGTTGGTTGTGGTTGTGTTGGTGGAGGTAGTAGTGGTAGTGGTGGTGGTTGTGGTGGTGGAGGTTGTGTTGGTGGAGGTAGTCGTGGTGGTTGTGGTGGTGGGGGTTGTAGTGGTGGTGGTTGTGTTGATGGTTATGGTTGTGGTGGTTGTGTTAGTGGGAGTGGTGGTTTTGGTTGTGATAGTGGCAGTGGTGGTGGTGGTATTGGTGGTGGTGGTGCTGGTTGTGGTGGTAGTGGTAGCAGTGGAGGTGGTGGTGGTGGATGTGGTGGTGGCAGTGGTTGTGGTGGTGGTGGTGACAGTGGTGGTTGTGGTTGTGGTGGTGGTTGTATTGGTAGTGGTTGAGATGGTTATGGTTGTAGTGGTGGTGGTGGTTGTGATAGTGGGAGTGGTGGTGGTAGTGGTGGCGGTTGTATTCGTGGTGGTTGAGGTGGTTATGGTTGTGGTGGTGATGGTGGTGGTGGTTGTGATAGTGGGAGTGGTGGTGGTGGTTGTCATAGTGGCAGTAGTGGTGGTGAAATTGGTGGTGGTGGTGGTGGTTGTGATGGTAGTGGTGGTGGTGGTTGTGGTAATGGTGGTTGTGGTAGTGGTGGTGGCTGTGGTGGTGGTGACAGTAGTGGTTGTGGTTGCGGTGGTGGTGGTTGTGGTGGTGGTGGTTGTGGTGGTGGTGACAGTGGTGGTGGTGGTGATGGTTGTGGTGGTGGTGGTGGTGACAGTGGTAGTGATGGTTGTTGTGGTGGTTGTGGTGGTGGTGACAGTGGTGGTTGTGGTGGTTATGGTGGTGGTGATTGTGGTGGTTGTAGTTTTGGTGGTGGTGGTTGTGGTGGTTGTGGTGGTGGTGGTTGTGGTGGTTGTGGTGGTTGTGGTGGTGGTTGTTTTTGTGGCGGTGGTGACAGTGGTGGTGGTGGTTGTGGTGGTTGTGGTGGTGGTGTTTGTGGTGGTGGTGACAGTGGTGGTGGTGGTGGTGGTTGTGGTGGTGGTGACAGTGGTGGTGGTGGTGGTTGTGGTGGTAGTGGTGGTGACAGTGGTGGTGGTGGTTGTGGTTGTGGTGGTTGTGGTTGTGGTGGTTTTGGTGGTAGTGGTTGTGGTTGTGGTGGTTTTGGTGGTGGTGGTTGTGGTTGTGGTGGTAGATGTGGTGGTGGTGGTTGTGGTGGTGGTGGTTGTGGTGGTGGTGGTTGTTTTTGTGGCGGTGTTGGTGATGGTTGTGGTGGTGGTGTTTGTGGTGGTGGTGACAGTGGTGGTGGTGGTTGCGGTGGTGGTGGTGGTGGTTAGGGTGGTGGTGGTGCTGGTTGTGGTGGTGGTGGTTGTGGTGGTGGTTGTGGTGGTAGTGGTGGTGACAGTGGTGGTGATGGTTGTGGTGGTGGTGGTTGTATTGGTAGTGGTTGAGGTGGTGGTGGTTGTGGTGGTTGTGGTGGTTGTAGTGGTAGCAGTGGTGGTAGTTGTTGTGGTGGGGGTGTGGTGGTTGTGGTGATTGTGGTTGTAGCAGTGGTGACAGTAGTTGTGGCAGGGGTTGTGGTGGTAGTGGTTGTTTTGGTGGTGGTTGTGGTGGTGGTGGTGGTATTGGTGGAGGTAGTCGTTGTGGTGGTGCTGGTGGGGGTTGTGGTGGTGCTGGTTGTGTTGGTGGATATAGTGGTGGTAGTGGTGGTGGCAGTGGTGGCGGGGGTTGTATTGGTGGTGGTTGTGTTGGTGGAGGTAGTAGTGGTAGTGGTGGTGGAGATTGTGTTGGTGGATGAAGTGGTGGTAGTGGTGGTGGGGGTTGTGGTGGTTGTGTTGGTGGTTGTGGTGGTGATTGTGATAGTGGGAGTGGTGGTGGAGGTGTTGATAGTGGCAGTGGTGGTGGTGGAATTGGTGGTGGTGGTGGTGGTGGTTGTGGTGGTAGTGGTGGTGGCAGTGGTGGCAGTGGAGGTGGTTGTGGTGGGGGTGGTGGTGGTTGTGGTGGTAGTGGTGGTGGTGGTGGTGGCAGTGGAGGTGGTTGTGGTGGTGGTGGTGGTTGCAGTGGTTGTGGAGGTGGTGGTGGTTGTGGTGGTGGTGTTTGTGGTGTTTGTGGTAATAGTGGTTGTGGTGGTTGTGGTAGTGGTGGTGGTGGTGAGTAGTAGGGAGTAAGCGCCACAGAGGAATTTTTATTCTGGGGGAAAAAATCCTCTGTGTGTCTTTGGGTTTTTCAGGGGGAATTTGGGGGGTCACAGATTTGGAATTAAGGAATTCTTATGAGAAAAATAATTTCCGAGATCTTAGAAGTTTGTTAAAAGTTCTTTTAATGAAAATAAGTATGAAAATCTTAGAGAAAAATTTTAGAAAAAATCGTGTTTGTGTCACAGCATTTCCAGGTGAACTCTACGGACATATTTTGCTTGTTTTCAACTTCGGAAAAAATCCCGTGTGAGCCATGGTTTTCAGGTCCAAAATCACGCTTGTGAGCCAGGGTTTTGAGGTCCAATATCCCGCATGTGAGCCAGGGTTTTTCAGGTAAATTTTGTCAGTCATAGATTTGGAATTCTTATAATGAAAATAATGTCATACGAGTTTGTTAAAAGTTCTTATGATGAAAATAATTTCCGAGACTTAGAAATTTGTTAAAGTTCTTATGGGATTCTTACTTAGAAACTAGTATATTGCTATATATCTGAATCATTTCACTGTCTCCCGCTCATACCTCACCCCCTTTCCTCACAATCTGTGGCCCACATGTGTTTACTTTAGACCGTCAGCCAGACGCCGCATGCAGGTTACCTCTTAATCTTATCTTATCTTCTCCATAATATCTGGACCGTCCCTCTCCTTCATATTGTTCATTCATAGTTCCTTTTCATTAAACTATTCAGTTTTACATATATAAACAAAGTCAGGGACTAGCTCACGTTCCCACCTTAGTTTTACTAATACATCTTCTTTAGTATCCAATCATTTTCTTCGAGATTTAAAACACAGCTATTTCAAACGTATTTAAATACAATAATTTGGTATCGAGCTCCAGCTCCTATCCCCGCCTTAGTCCCCTGTCGTATAATGAATACTAACAGTCCAATCCCTCTAAAATTTAAAAATAATCATATTTCAAACGTAGTTCAATACAGTAATTTAGTTAACGAGCTCCGGCTCTTGTCCTCCACCTTAGTTCCCTCGCACATCTTCGTCAACCTAATCAAATTCCCTGAAATTTTTACCCTCTGTATTTCAGACACAGTAAATAAGATCAAGTCAGTTACTGAGCTCCAGCTCTCATCCCCCGCCTTACTTCCCTCTCGTGTCTTCGATATTATCCTATCAAATTCCCTGAAATTTCTACCC
Organism: Procambarus clarkii; assembly: GCF_040958095.1. Lineage (NCBI taxonomy): Eukaryota > Metazoa > Arthropoda > Malacostraca > Decapoda > Cambaridae > Procambarus > Procambarus clarkii. The sequence continues at coordinate 22,978,584 of NC_091187.1, forward strand.
TTTGTATTTCAGACGTAGTTTAGTAAATCCAAACAATTATCAAACTCTAGCTCTTGTCCCCCAGCTTAGTTCATTTGTACAAGATCGTTAGTAACAGATCAATTTTCCCCGAAATTTAAAGCAGACATACTTCAAAGTTAGTAAATAAGATCAAGTCAGTTACTGAGCTCCAGCTCTCGTCCCCACCTTAGTTTTCTCTCGTATATTTGTAAATAACACATCAATTCCCCTGAAATTTTTACCCTCTGTATTTCAGACACCGTAAATAAGATCAAAACAGTTATCGAGCTCCAGCTCTCATCCCCACCTTAGTTCTCTCTCGTATATTTGTAAATAACCCATCAATTCCCCTGAAATTTTTACCCTCTGTATTTCAGACACCGTAAATAAGATCAAAACAGTTATCGAGCTCCAGCTCTCGTCCCCCCACCTTAGTTCTCTCTCGTATATTTGTAAATAACCCATCAATTTCCCTGAAATTTTTACCCTCTGTATTTCAGACATAGTAAATATGATGTAAACAATTATAAAACTCTAGCTCTTGTCCTCTGTCCAAGTTCACTCCTGTAAATTCATTACTATCAGTCCAAATCCCACTGAGATTTAAACACCCAACTACATTTTCAGACATAGTAAATAAAACCAGTTCAGTTATCAAGTTTCAACTCTTGTCCCCCAGCTTAGTTCATTTTGTACAAGTTCTTTATTTTCCAACTAAATCACCCTGAGATTTAAGATCACCTTATTTTCTAACGTAGAAAAATTAATCTGGACATTAGCCAAGCTCCATTTCCTCTGTCTTGGATCATCGAACATAAATATATCCGATCAAGTCCCTCTCCAGCCTAACGCTTTATCAGAGTAGTCACAAAACCCCAACCTGTGTAATTATCTTTCATCCCCAACGTATCCAAACCTTCAATAATCATCATACTGTATTTGCATATTTTCTCTATATTCAGCTGTGTTCTTCACATTTTTTCCATGTTTTCTGTGTTCATTCCATGTTCTACAAATTTTCACAGCATGCTCAGTTCAAATTTTTTCTACCATTTTCCCCGCATGTTCACTATGTTCTTTGTCATGTTTTCATGTACATCATATGTTCTCTGTATAACTTTTATACTCAATCCCCCTCCCCGCTCAGCTCGTTGTCGCCGTGTGGGGGCTTAGTGGGCGGCTGCCGGAGTGTGATGCTCCCTGGGACAGTCCTCTGTCCTTTTCTAGCCTTGTGCTCCTGCTGCCGTCCTCTCCAATTCTGCTGGGCATCTTTTCCTTTTCCTTCTGTTTCGTTTTTCTCCCCCCTCTTCTCCTATCTGCTTGCCGTTTCCTGCCGACCTTTTGCTCGTTCTGGTTCTTCCCTTGGACTTCTTCTATTTTGACGCCCGGGTGCCTGAGGAGGCATACTCTTGCACCAGTAGAACCGCAGTACCCGACGTCGAGAGCGAGGGGAACCTTTTATTGTCAATCCCCACTTCGTCACTGAACCCGATCTCGACGGACTGTCGGTTTCTTAAGGTGGCGTTTGTGGGGCGTATACTCACGACGCACCCCTAGGAGGCCCCGACAAGATCGGCGATAGCTTCTTGTTGGGTGTCCTGCCTCTAATTGTGGCTCCATGGTGGGTGTGGGGGCACATTCGTGAGTGAATTCTTCTTTCGTCAAGATGATTACCCCTGCTTCGGCTTCTTCTGGTTTACCTTCTCAGGCTCGTGGGGTGGGCGACCAAGCCCCCGAGTCGGTCCGTATTGGAAGACCGGGCTCTGTAGCCTCCGCTGCATTGGGCCCCGACCTTGCTCCCCCTTTGGCCTCTCTGACTCCTTCCTCTGGCTCCCCTCCCTCCTCTGTGGTTGGGTCGAGCCCCAAGCCCCCAGTGGTGACTACCTCGTCCCCTGGCGCGGCTCCTTCTCTGGTTGTAACTACTGCACCTTTTAACCCCTCTCTCTCTGGGGGTTCTCACCGCCGTCCTCGTCACGGCCGCCCTCGCTCGATTCCTTCCAGTTCTGCTACCTATCAAGCCTTGTTTGATCCCGCTTCGTGGGCCAAATATTTTGATCTCCTCCCTCTTGATACTGCGCCTCCTGACGATTTCTCCCTCCATGGACATCTCATTGATTCCGTGGATGCCTCCATTACTTTCAACCCCACTCGTCTCGGTGCACGTGTCGTTGCTGCTCCTTCTCAGGATGCTGCTTCCCGCTTGGCTGCCTTATCCTGCCTTGGCGAGACCCCCGTTCGGGTCTCGAAGAACGCTCAGTTGAATGCCAGTGTTGGCACTATTTTGCTCCCGCCCCATGTTGCGACCGGTGTTCGGGACCTGCGCGACTGCCACGACGATATTCGCCATATCCTCGCTGCCCAGGGCCATTCTATTCTCCAGGTGGACACGTTTACTCGTCCCCCTCGTGGTAGTCGCCGTCAACCCCTCCGGGTTGTGAAGATTACCTTTGATGGTAGGACCCTTCCACCCTCTGTCATTCTTGCTGGTGCCAGGTGCTCTGTCCAGGAGTACATTCCTTCTCCTCGGCTCTGCAACAAGTGCTGGAGGTTTGGGCATGGTGCCCTCCGCTGCTCCGGGACTGTCTCTCTCTGTCCTTTGTGTGGTGGCGAAGGTCACTCTAAGTCGGAGTGCGCTTCTCCCCAGGCTCGTTGCCTCAACTGCGGTGAGGCCCATCCTACCTTCTCCCGTGCGTGTGTCCATTACAAGCTTGAGGCAGCTGTCCTCAACTTGAAGCACCGGGAGCGTTTATCTTTTCCTGAGGCGAGGCGCCAGGTTCGCCGGCTCCCGCCTTATGCTAATATCTCTTATGCTCGCGTGTTGCGCTCTTCCTCTCCTCGTCCTTCCCGCCTTCCTCAGACTCACAACCGTTTCCGGGCCTTGGACCCTGATGCGCCCACTGCCCCCTCCTCTGTCCCTTTGGGTTCTCTCCCGAAGGATCCTCCTCCTGGTCCTCTGTCTGGGGTTCCCCTTCCTTCTAACCGGTCTGTCGTGTCTTCTGTGTCTTCTTCCTTGTCCCCCTCCGATCCTCCTTCCCATCCTCTTCCTCCATCTATCGGCTCTCCCCACCGCCTGTCGGTGCGGGCGGATGTCCATCGCTCTCCTAACGGCCGTCGTGTGTGCTCTCGTTCGGCTTCTCCTGTTGAGACACTGGAATCCGTTGCCCGGTACGTAGTTGCTGGGACACCGGTCTCTTTAAGTCAGAAGCGTAAGCCTGGCTCCTCTCCTTCCTCTTCCCCGGCGGGTAAGAAGGCTTCGCTTTCTTCCTCAGCTCCTCCTTCTGGCTCTGTTGCTCCTTCCCCTCCCGTTTCAGTGCTTGCGCCTCCTGTTCCTGCTATGGAGGTTTCTTTGGCCCCTGCTTCCCTTTCGGTTGCTGCTCTTGCTGGGGCGCGCTCCCCTCTTTCTACTCCCCCTCTTCCTGCTGCTGTCCTTGACTGCTCCTCTCCGTTGTCTCCTCCTCTTCCTCCTCCTCCTCCTCCTCCTCCGGACCCTGCCCGCCCACCTCTGATCTGTTCTCCCGTTTCCTTCCCTCCGTCTTTGCTCAGTTTACCCATGCCCCCTAACCCTGACTTTGCTGACCCTGATCCCGACCCTGATATTCTTTAACGTGCTCTGTTGCTCTTTCGCCTTTGTTTCTTCCTTGTTCTCTGTTTTTGTCCTTTCTCTTCTCGTCGTTGTCCATTCTTCAATGGAACGTTCGAGGTTATTACGCCAATTTCCTCGAACTCCAACTTCTGATTTCGCGGTTTTCGCCCCTTTGTGTCTGTCTCCAGGAGCCAATGCTTGGTGCTCGTCCTGGTCGTTTTCGTGGCTATTCCTTTCTCTCCCCCCCCCCCAGCCATTGCTGGGGCTTCTAATTCTTCTGCTCTCTTGATTCGGGCTGATGTTCCCTTTGTTCCTTTACTTTTTCCTTCGCCTCTCCATTGTTCTGCTGCTCGTATCTTTGTGGGGAAATGGTACACAGTTTGTTCCATTTATCTCCCCCCGAGTGTCCCGCTCTCTCTTCCTGATTTGAAACACCTCCTAGACTCCTTGCCGGAGCCTGTGCTCCTGCTGGGTGACTTCAATTGTCGTCATTCTCTTTGGGGTGACGTTCTGACGAATACCCGGGGTCGCCTCCTTGAGCCGTTTCTCCTCTCTTCTTCCCTGTCTCTTCTGAATTCTGGTGAGCCCACTCATTTGGACTCTCGAACTCGCACCCTTTCTTGTCTTGATCTTTCTCTCTGCTCTTCTCTTTACTTAGATTTCACGTGGCAGGTTCTTGATGACCTCCATGGAAGTGATCATTTCCTCATCCTTGTTTCCTTTTTCTCTTTTCGCCCTTCCCTCTCTTTCCCTAGGTGGCAGTTTGCTAAGGCGGACTGGACCCTATTTTCCCTCAGTGCTACTCTCTCTGACCTCTCCCTTCTGCCCCTCTCTCGCGCTCTCCTCCTTTTTCATGACACTGTCTTCAACGCTGCCCTCCGCTCTATTCCTCGCTCTTCCTCTCGGGGTCCACGGAAGTGCGTTCCCTGGTGGAATGCGGACTGTGCTCGGGCTGTCCGCTGTAAGCGTGCAGCCTGGAAGAGGCACCGCCATAGGCAGACGACCGATTCTTTTCTTTTCTTTCGGAAAGAGAGTGCGGTGGCCCGTAGGGCCATCCGTACGGCTAAACGTGAATGTTGGGCATCTTATGTCTCAACAATTACGTCCGAAACCCCTCTGGCCCAGATCTGGAAGCGTATCCGCAAGATAGCGGGTAAGTTCGTTCCCGATGTTTCTCCGGTCCTTCACCTCCATGATACTCTTGTGGCGGACCCGTTGCAGGTCGCTTCCGAACTGGGTTCCCACTTTTCTTCTGTTAGCTCTGGTCTTCATCTTCCCCAATCTTTTCTTCTTCGTAAACCTGTCCTTGAGTCTCGTCCTTTAGATTTCTGCACTCATCTTCAGCTTCCCTATAATGATCCCTTCTCTCTCTCTGAACTTCGTTCTGCCCTGGCCCTCTGCGGTTCTACGGCGGCGGGCTCCGATGGTATTCATTATGAGATGCTTCGCCATCTCCCTCCGAGCACGTCTCAGTATTTACTGAGTCTGTATAATCGGATCTGGGAGTCGTCGTCAGTCCCTGAGGACTGGCTCGATGCCGTTGTCCTCCCTGTTCGCAAACCGGGGTCTCTGGGTACTTCCCCTAAGGACTTTCGCCCTATTGCTCTCACAAGTTGTGTCTGCAAACTCTTTGAACGTATGGTTAACGTTCGTCTGATGTGGTTCCTGGAACACCATCACCTCCTCTCCCCTTCTCAATTTGGTTTCCGCAAGTGCCGCAGCACGACAGATGTCCTGGTGAACTTGGAGGTCTATATTCGTACTGCTTTTGCTGCGAAGACCTCCGTTGTTGCCGTCCTTTTTGACCTAGAAAAGGCTTATGACACCACTTGGCGTTATCATATCCTATCTCAACTTCATTCTTTTGGCCTTCGTGGTCATCTCCCTCTCTTTCTCCGCAGCTTCCTCTCTCGTCGTTCCTTTCGGGTGCGCCTTGGTACCGCTCTCTCTCCCTCCTTTCAGCAATACGAAGGTGTGCCCCAGGGTAGTGTTCTGAGCACTACTCTTTTTCTGGTTGCCCTCAATGGTCTTCTTTCCTCTCTTCCTTCTGGTGTCTTCTCCGCTCTCTATGTCGATGATCTTACCCTTTGTTGTCAGGGTGATGATTCGCCTCTCCTTCAACGCCGGCTTCAACTTGCCATTGATGCCGTGTCGTCTTGGGCCACAGGTCATGGCTTCAAGTTCTCTACTTCTAAGACTTGTGCCATGACTTTTACGCGGAAACGGGTTGTTCTTCGTCCCTCTTTGTCACTTTATGGTCATCCCCTTGAATACAAAGATTCCGCGAAGCTTTTGGGGTTATTTCTTGACACTCGTTTGTCTTGGTCTCCCCATATCTCTTACCTCCGTGTTGAGTGTTTTAAGGCCCTTACCCTCCTTCGGGTCTTGTCCCATACTTCTTGGGGGGCAGATAGGCGCACTCTCCTCGCTTTACATTCCTCTCTCGTCCTGTCTAAGCTCGATTATGGTTGCCCTGCTTACTCGTCTGCTTCTCCTTCTACTCTTCGCCGTCTTGATGCTTTGCACCATACTGGGTTGCGTCTCAGTTCTGGTGCCTTTCGTTCGACTCCCATCCTTAGCTTGTATGTTGACACTGGCTTCCTGTCTCTCCAGGACCGCCGTGATCGCTACTGTCTTCGCTATCTTGCGCGGTCCTTACAACATCCTTCCTCTCGCCTCTGTCGTGCTTTAACTTTTACCCCTCCTGCGGTTCCTGTTCCTCTTCACCACCTCCCTCTTTCTGTCCGGTTATCTCGCCTACAGGATTCTCTTTCCGTTCGTATTTCTGATGTTTCTCCTCGTGTTGTTCCTTCTTTGCCCCCGTGGAGGGTCCCTCTTCCGCGGTTTTGTACATCCTTGACCCGTATCACTAAAGCTTTTACCCCTCCTACGGTTCTCAAACGCCTTTTCCTCGAGCACTTTTCTTCTCACTCCCGCTCCGTTTCTGTCTTCACCGATGGGTCTAAGTCAGCGGACGGTGTTGGCTTCTCTGTTGTTTTTACTGATTGCACTTATATGTGTCGCTTGCCTCCAGAGACTAGCATCTTTACAGCGGAACTTTATGCTATTCTCTATGCTCTTCGTCTCCTGCTTTCTCGTTGTCAGTCTTCCTTTGTGGTTGTTGTTGACTCTCGTAGTGCCCTCATGGCTCTCGGGTCCTTTAATCCGGTTCATCCAGTAGTTGTCGAGATCCAGCATTGGCTGTTTCTCGTTCACAGTAAATTTATGTCGGTTGAGTTTTGTTGGGTTCCCAGCCATATTGGTGTGTCTTTAAATGAGCGTGCGGATGCTGCTGCCAAGGAAGCTGTCCGCTCTTGTCCCATCTCTCGCAAAGGCATTCCGTATTCCGACTTTTACCCGGTTATCCATTCCTCAGTCCTTACCCGTTGGCAGGCTTCTTGGTTGTCTGTTACTGGTAACAAGCTACGTACTCTTAAATGTTGTGTTTCCTCGTGGCCGTCCTCCTTCCACCGTAACCGGCGGTGGGAAACAGTTCTGGCGAGGTTGCGTATTGGCCATACTTGCCTAACCCATGGTCACTTGATGGAGCACCGCCCTGCTCCTTATTGTCCTAGTTGCATCGTCCCTCTTACGGTCGTGCATGTCCTTCTTGAATGTCCTGACTTCCAGGACGAGCGTGTGTCTTGCTTTCCGACCGCCCCTCGCGGTCACCTGTCCCTCGATAGAATTCTTGGTGACTCGGATACTTTTGATATCGTTCGCCTTATGCGTTTTTGTTCTCGTATTGGCATCCTTGGTGATATTTAGCGCCCTCTGATTATTTTGCGTACTTGATGGTGCTACATAGCCTTCCCGGTTTGGTGCCTTCTTTTGATAATTACTTACTTACTTTTATACTCAATATTCATGTTCTCAATGTTCTTAGTTTGTTCTTCACATGTTCAGTGTTCATTCTTTGTATTCCTTATGTTCCTTATCATGTCTTCATTTTCTCTATAAGTTCATATTCCCTGCATGTTCACTCTATTCATCAACTTTTTCTTACATGTTTTCTGTGTTCACCGTATGTTCACTGTGTTCATTCCCCTACTTAACCTCAATTTTTTTTTTATGTTCTTTGTTTCTTTAAACCAATTTGTTTCTTCCATTCACTAACTAGTTCTTTGTCAAATAATATTATACTGCAATACAGTTCCCTCAACAATTTTAATCACCAAGTTTTTATTTGCAAAACTATGTCAAAGTAATTCTCGTAGTCAACTTAATAGTTCTACCAACCCCGTTCTTAAACAAATCTACACTTTATTCAGTTCCAAATTTACAAAGACAAACCTTTCTTGTAACTTCTTAACTAATAATCTTTCGCCAATCAACTAAAACATAGTCACTTTCCTCATTTCTCAACTAAGCTTATTATCCAGTCAACCAAAAAAATAGTCAAAGGAATCTTTCCAACACTGTTCGTAACTAAACTTATTCCCTAGTCATCAGAAAATAACCGTGTTCTTCATGTTTCATTGTCATTTCATAACTAAAATTATCCATCAATCAACAGAAAGTCATATTCATCATCATTGTTCCTAACTAAAATTATGTTTTGTCAAGTAAGAAAAAATAACCAAAGATATTTTTCATCGCTGTTCTTAACTGACATTATACTTTGGGGAGCACAAAAATAATCTCCCTCGTCTTTTTTTGTCTTTTTCCTTAACTAAATGTATTCATCAGTCAACTAAAAAATAGTTACTTCATCATGTTTCCTTGTCATTTCTTAACTGAAATATCACTTCTCTCATCTGAAAATAGTCATGTGTAGCCTATTTCCAACACTGTTCATAACTAAAGTAGCCTTTCACTTCGCTAAAATAGTCATATTCATCATTGTTCCTAACTAAATTATATGTCGTTATGTAAGAAATATAGTCAAAGACACTCTTCGAGGCATCAAGGACTTACTCGAAGACATCAAAGTTGCACTCAAAGACATCCTTTGAGACATCAAAGACATCCTTTAAGACTTCAAGGGGAGTCTTCGAGATATCAAAGACACTCTCAAACACTCAAAAATTTACTCGCATCCTCAAAGTTATTCTCAGAGTCATCAAAAAGTTAATCTCAGTCATCAAAATGTTATTCTCTAAGTAACCTTTCGTTCATGAGAGAAACTTTCTAAGACATCTTTGTTCATTAAAGTTAATCTCAGAGGCATAAAAGTTATTCTCAGAGCTAACAAAATTATTCTCGATGTCATCAAAAAGTATTTTCTCGTTCATCAAAGTTAATCTCAGAGTTAACAAAGATAATCTCTAACTCACTCTCGTTCATCAAAGTTGCACTCAAAGACATCCTTTGAGACATCAAAGACATCCTTTAAGACATAAAAGTTATTCTCAGAGACATGAAAGTTATTCTCAGAGACATAAAAGTTATTCTCTAAGTAACCTTTCATTCGTCAGAGAAACTTTCTAAGACATCTTCGTTCATTAAAGTTAATCTCAGAGGCATAAAAGTTATTCTCAGAGTCACCTTCGTTATTCAAAGAAGCCTTCTGAGACATCCTCGTTCAACAAAACTGTCCTCAGAGGCACCAAAAAAGTTAAATACAGTCATCAAAGTTATTCCAAGAGACATCAAAAGTTAATCTAAGACATCATCTTTCATCAAAGTTATTTTAGAGACCTCTAAAGTTATTATGTAAGACATAAAAGTTATTCTCAGAGTCATCAAAGTTGTTCTCTAAGGCATCTTTGTTCATCAAAGGTGTTCTCTAAGACATCAAAGTTATTCTCAGAATCATCAAAGAGATCTCTAATTCACCTTCGTTCACCAAAAAGTTGTTCTCCAAGACACCTTCGTTCATCAAAGAAACTCTCCTTCCATCATGTTATTCTTTAAGACATCTTCAGTCATAAAATTTCTCTCCAAAATGTAACTAGTTCAGCTTTTCATACCAAACCTGCACTTCTGTTAAATATATTTTCTTAGTCACTTTACCCTAAAACTGTTCTCTGAACTACACTGTTCAAACCTACGTAACCTATCCTCTCCACCCAATGTTACTTAGTTAACGTAACGTTCCTAAACCTAACTTTACCTATCCTAACTTGACTTACCTTACCTTTACCTATCGTACCTAACTTAACCTGCATAACCTAACTTTACCTATCCTAACATAACTTACCTTTACCTTACCTATCATACCTAACCTAACTTATCCTGCTTAACCTAACTTACCTAACCTAACCTATCCTGCTTAACCTAACTTGCCTACATTTACCTAACTTAACCTGCTTAACCTAACTTTAACTAACCTAACCTAACCTTACCTATCTTACCTAACTTACCTAACTTAACCTGTATAACCTAACCTGCTTAACCTAACTTAACTTACCTAACTTAACCTAACTTATCCTGCTTAACCTAACTTACCTACATTACCTAACTTAACCTGCATAACGTAACTTTACCTATCCTAACTTAACTTACCTTACCTTACCTATCTTACCTAACCTAACCTAACTAATCCTGCTTAACCTAACTTAACTTACCTTACCTTACCTAACTTACCTAACTTAACCTGCTTAACCTAACTTATCCTGCTTAACCTAACTTATCCTGCTTAACCTAACTTACCTTACCTAACTTAACCTGCTTTACCTAACTTACATAACTTAACCTGCTTAACCTAACTTACATAACTTATCTTACCTATCCTAACGTAACCTAACTTGCTTTACCTAACTTAATCTTACATTCCCAAACCGATGTATCCTAACTTATCTAGTCCAACCAGACATGATCTAACTTACATAATTATTCCTGCTTGTCTTTTGTGTTTCGTCAATCATTGTCTCATATTCATTTACTCATTTCAAGGGTTAATTTCTCAAATGGACATTTTTGCATTTCAAGTGTTATTTGTTTAAGATTGGGTGTTTAAACATTTCAAAGGATTTTTGTTATATATGGAAATTTACTCGTTTCAAGGGCAAATTTCTCAAATGGTCATTTTTGCAGATCAAGGGTTATTTGTTAAAGTTCCTCAAGTTGCTCATAAGTTGTATTTATTATGTTTGTTATCATTTATTCTTATTCCCCAACCCCTTAACCTAACCTCTTGTAATCTTAGTGTATTTAGTAGGTTCTATCATATGTTCTTATTCCCCAACCCTTTAACCTAACCTTTCAGATGTAGTTTATTGTGTTTTTGACGTATTTGTTGAATATATTATCCTTTTCCTAACCTTTCAGATGTAGTTTTGTTTCTCCTTTTTGTATATTTTTACCCAAACCCACCATCCCACTTAACCTTCTTTCCTTCTTTTACTTTGTTTCTCCTACTCCTTCTAACCCCCCTTTTCTATCTTTCTCCCTTATTCTCTCTCTTCCTCCCCCCTCTCTCTCATTCATTTGCTCAAATGCTCTCTTGTTTCTCAAATTCAAGTCTTAATGCTCCCATTCTCTCACCATCACTCTCATTCACTTAGTTTTCTTTTTCTCAAATTCAAGTCTTAGTGCTCCCATGCTCTTCCTCCCCCTCTCTCCTACTCTTTTCTCCTCTTTTCATGCTTTCACTCCCTTGCTCTCTTGTTTTTTCTCAATTTCAAGTCTTAGTAGATCTGATTCTTTGCTATTGTAATTTTATTATTACTAAGATAAAGAATGAACTTATATGTGAAAACAAAGTAAAAGAAGGAAAGAAGGTTAAGTGGGATGGTGGGTTTGGGTAAAAATATACAAAAAGGAGAAACAAAACTACATCTGAAAGGTTAGGAAAAGGATAATATATTCAACAAATACGTCAAAAACACAATAAACTACATCTGAAAGGTTAGGTTAAAGGGTTGGGGAATAAGAACATATGATAGAACCTACTAAATACACTAAGATTACAAGAGGTTAGGTTAAGGGGTTGGGGAATAAGAATAAATGATAACAAACATAATAAATACAACTTATGAGCAACTTGAGGAACTTTAACAAATAACCCTTGATCTGCAAAAATGACCATTTGAGAAATTTGGTCTTAAAACGAGTAAATTCCCATATATAACAAAAATCCTTTGAAATGGTTAAACACCCAATCTTAAACAAATAACACTTGAAATGCAAAAATGTCCATTTGAGAAATTAACCCTTGAAATGAGTAAATGAATATGAGACAATGATTGACGAAACACAAAAAGACAAGCAGGAATAATTATGTAAGTTAGATCATGTCTGGTTGGACTAGATAAGTTAGGATACATCAGTTTGGGAATGTAAGATTCAGTTAGGTAAAGCAAGTTAGGTTACATTAGGATAGGTAAGATAAATTATATAAGTTAGGTTAAGTTATGTAAGTTAGGTTAAGCAGGTTAAATTATGTAAGTTAGGTTAAGCAGGTTAAATTATGTAAGTTAGGATAAGCAGGTTAAGTTAGGTAAGGTAAGTTAGGTTAAATTATGTAAGTTAGGTAATGTAGGTAAGTTAGGTTAAGTAAGGTAAGTTAGGTTAAGTTATGTAAGTTAGGTTAAGCAGGTTAAGTTAGGTAAGGTAAGTTAGGTTAAGCAGGATAAGTTAGGGTAAATTATGTAAGTTAGGTTAAGCAGGATAAGTTAGGTTAAATTATGTAAGTTAGGTTAAGTTAGGTAATGTAGGTAAGTTAGGTTAAGCAGGATAAGTTAGGATAGGTAAAGTTAGGTTAAGTTATGTAAGTTAGGTTAAGCAGGTTAAGTTAGGTTAAGCAGGATAAGTTAGGTTAAATTATGTAAGTTAGGTTAAGCAGGTTAAGTTAGGTAAGGTAAGTTAGGTAAAGCAGGATAAGTTAGGTAAGTTAAGTTAGGATAGGTAAAGTTAGGTTAAGCAGGTTAAGTTAGGTAAATGTAGGTAAGTTAGGTTAGGTAAGTTAGGTATGATAGGTAAGGTAAGGTAAGTTATGTTAGGATAGGTAAAGTTAGGTAAGATAGGTAAGGTAAGGTAAGTTATGTTAGGATAGGTAAAGTTAGGTTATGAAGGTTAAGTTAGGTAAGATAGGTAAAGTTAGGTAAGATAGGTAAGGTAAAGGTAAGTTATGTTAGGATAGGTAAAGTTAGGTTATGCAGGTTAAGTTAGGCAAGATAGGTAAAGGTAAGGTAAGTTAAGTTAAGATAGGTAAAGTTTGGTTTAGGAATGTTACGTTAACTAAGTAACATTGGGTGGAGAGGATAGGTTACGTAGGTTTGAATAGTGTAGTTCAGAGAACAGTTTTAGGGTAAAGCGACTAAGAAAATATATTTTAACAGAAGTGCAGGTTTGGTATGAAAAGCTGAACTAGTTACATTTTGGAGAGAAATTTTATGACTGAAGATGTCTTAAAGAATAACATGATGGAAGAAGGAGAGTTTCTATGATGAACGAAGGTGTCTTAGAGAACAACTTTTTGGAGAACGAAGGTGAATTAGAGATCACTTTGATGACTAAGAATAACTTTGGTCAACGAATATGGATTGGAAAGTTTCTCTAATGAACGAAGGTGACTTAAAGATTAACTTTTATGATTTAGAGAACATCTTTGATGTCTTAGATAGCAACATTGATGTCTTAGAGAACAACTTTTGATGACTCTGAGAAAAACTTTTATGTCTTAGAGAACAACTTTGATGAGCAAGATTAACTTTAGATGTCTCTGAGAATAACTTTTATAACATAGATATTAACTTTAATGAACAAAAGTGAGTTAGAGAATAATTTTGATGACTGTGAATTACTTTGATGACTTTGAGAACAAGTTTGATAGCTCTTAGAATAACTTTGATGACTTTGAGAATGTCTTTGAGAACATGAGTAGTATTTTGTTAGCTCAGAGAATAACTTTTTGATGACATAGAGAATAACTTTTATGTCTTAGAGAAGAACATTGATGGCTTAGAGAGAATATCTTTGATGAAAGATGATGTCTTAGATTAACTTTGACGTCTCTTGGAATAACTTTGATGACTTTGAGAACAAGTTTGATAGCTCTGAGAAAGACTTTGTTGTCTTAGAGAATAACTTTGTTGTCTTAGAGAATAACTTTGAGGACTTAGAGAATTAATATGTTGAACGAAAGTGAGTTAGAGATTATCTTTGATAACTCTGAGATTAACTTTGATGAACGAAAAAATACTTTTGATGGCATCGAGAATAATTTTGATAGCTCTGAGAATAACTTTTATGCCTCTGAGATTAACTTTAATGAACGAAGATGTCTTAGAAAGATTCTCTGATGAACGAATGGTTACTTAGAGAATAGCATTTTGATGACTGAGATTAACTTTTTGATGACTCTGAGACTAACTTTGATGAACGAGAAAATACTTTTGATGGCATCGAGAATAATTTTGATAGCTCTGAGAATAACTTTTATGCCTCTGAGATTAACTTTAATGAACGAAGATGTCTTAGAAAGATTCTCTGATGAACGAATGGTTACTTAGAGAATAGCATTTTGATGACTGAGATTAACTTTTTGATGACTTTGAGAATAACTTTTATGCCTCTGAGATTAACTTTAATGAACGAAGATGTCTTAGAAAGTTTCTCTGATGAACGAAAGGCTACTTAGAGAATAGCATTTTGATGACTGAGATTAACTTTTTGATGACTCTGAGAATAACTTTGAGGATGCGAGTAAATTTTTTGAGTGTTTGAGAGTGTCTTTTGTTATCTCGAAGAGTAACTTTGGTGTTACGGAGAGCACTTTTGACTATTTTTCTTACTTAACGACATATAATTTTTACGAAAGTGCTGAAAAAGTTACATTTGACTATTTTTCTTACTTAGCGACATATAATTTTAGTTTACGAAAGTGTTGAAAAAGTTGAATTTGACTATTTTAGTTGAGGAAAGACAAGAAAAAATATGACGACTGTGACTATTTTAGTGCTCCACAAAGTATAAATGACAGTTAAGAACAACGATGATAGATATCTTTGACTAAATTTTCTTACTTGACGAAAACATAATGGCTGTTACGAAATGATGAACGAGACTATTTTCAATTACTTGACGATGGATAAAATTAGTTATGAACAGTGCTGGAAAGATTCCTTTGACAATTTTTAGCTAAGCGAAAGGTTGTTTTAGTTAAGAACGGTGTTGAATGAGATTAATCCTGACTATTTTTGGTTGATTGGATAATAAGTTTAGCTGAGAAATGACGAAAGTGACTATGTTTTAGTTGATTGGCGAAAGATTTTTAGTTAAGAAGTTACAAAAAAGGTTTGTCTTTGTAAATTTGGAACTGAATAAAGTGTAGATTTGTTTAAGAACAGGGTTGGTACAACTATTAAGTTGACAACGAGAATTACTTTGAAACTGGGTGACTAAAATTGTTGAGGGAACTGCATTGCAGTATAATATTTGGCAAAGAACTAGTTAGTGAATGGAAAACAAATTGGTTTAAAGAAACAAAGAACATAAAAAAAAATTGAGGTTAAGTAGGGGAATGAACACAGTGAACATACGGTGAACACAGAAAACATGTAAGAAAAAGTTGATGAATAGAGTGAACATGCAGGGAATATGAACTTATAGAGAATATGAAGACATGATAAGGAACATAGGGAATACACGAATGAACACTGAACATGTGAAGAACAAGCTAAGAACATTGAGAACATGAATATTGAGTATAAAAGTTATACAGAGAACATATGATGTACATGAAAACATGACAAAGAACATAGTGAACATACGGGGAAAATGGTAGAAAAAATTTGAACTGAGCATGCTGTGAACATATGTAGAACATGGAATGAACAGAGAAAACATGGAAAAAAATGTGAAGAACACAGCTGAATATAGAGAAAATATGCAAATACAGTATGATTATTGAAGGTTTGGATACGTTGGGGATGAGAATGGTAAGGTGATTACTCTGATAAACAGATAGGCTGGAGAGGGACTTGATTGGATATAATTATGTTCGATAATCTAAGACAGAGGAAATGGAGCTTGGCTAATGCCCTGATTAATTTTACTACATTAGAAATAAGGTGATCTTAAATCTCAGGGTGATTTAGTTGGAAAATAAAGAACTAAGCTGGGGGGACATGAGTTGAAACTTGATAACTGAACCGGTTTTTATTTACTATGTATGAAAATGTAGTTGAGTGTTCAAATCTCCAGAGGATTTTTTACAGATAGTAGTGAATTTACAGGAGTGAACTCGGACAGAGGACAAGAGCTAGAGTTTTATTATTGTTTACATCATATTTACTATGTCTGAAATACAGAGGGTAAAAATTTCAGGGAAATTGATGGGTTATTTACAAATATACGAGAGAGAACTAAGGTGGGGGACGAGAGCTGGAGCTCGATAACTGTTTTGATCATAATTACGGTGTCTGAAAAACAGAGGGTAGAAATTTCAGGGAATTTGATAGGATAATACCGAAGACACGAGAGGGAAGGCGGGGGATGAGAGCTGGAGCTCAGTAACTGACTTGATCTTATTTACTGTGTCTGAAATACAGAGGGTAAAAATTTCAGGGAATTTGATTAGGTTGACGAAGATGTGCGAGGGAACTAAGGTGGAGGACAAGAGCCGGAGCTCGGTAACTAAATTACTGTATTGAACTACGTTTGAAATATGATTATTTTTAAATTTTAGAGGGATTGGACTGTTAGTATTCATTATACGACAGGGGACTAAGGCGGGGATAGGAGCTGGAGCTCGATACCAAATTATTGTATTTTAATACGTTTGAAATAGCTGTGTTTTAAATCTCGAAGAAAATGATTGGATTCTAAAGATGTATTAGTAAAACTAAGGTGGGAAAGTGAGCTAGACCCTGACTTTGTTTATATATGTAAAACTGAATAGTTTAATGAAAAGGAACTAAGAATGAACAATATGAAGGAGAGGGACGGTCCAGATATTATGGAGAAGATAAGATAAGATTACCGAGGTGACCTGTATGCGGCGTCTGGCTGGCCGGCGTAAGGTAAATACAGGTGACGCGAGAGATTGTGAGGTAAGGGAGGAGGGAGGGGGTGTGAGGTACGAGCGGGGGATGTAGTGAAATGATTCAGATATATAGCAATATACTAGTTTCTAAGTAAGAAACAAATAAGAACTTTTAACAAAACTCGTATGACATTATTTCATGATAAGAACTTTAACAAACTTCTAAAGTCTCGGAAATTATTTTCATCATAAGAACTTTAACAAACTCGTATGACATTATTTTTCATTATAAGAACTTTAACAAAATTCTATAATCTCAGAAATTACTCACTCATAAGAATTCCTTACTTCTAAAATCTGTACCTCCCCAAATTCACCAAGAAACCCTAACGCGCTACACGGGAATTTCCAAATTCACCTGAAACCCCCGAAGCGCTACACGGGAATTTAAAAAAAAATAAAAATTCCTCTGTGGCGCTTACCCCCTACTACTGTGGTGGTGGCGGTCGTGGTTGTGTTGGTGGTGGTGACAGTGGTTGTGGTGGTGGTCGTTGTGGTGGTGGTGGCTGTTGTGGTGGTGGTTATGGTGGTGGTAGTTATGGTGGTGGTGGTTGTGGTGGTGGTGGTTGTGGTGGTGGTGACAGTGGTGGTGGTGGTGGTTGTGGTGGTGGTGGTGACAGTGGTGGTGATGGTTGTTGAGGTAGTTGTGGTGGTGGTGATTGTGGTGGTTGTGGTTGTGGTGGTGGTTGTGGTTGTGGTGGTAGTTGTGGAAATGGTGGTTGTTGTGGTGGTTGTGGTGGTGGTGGTTGTGGTGGTGGTTGTTTTTGTGGCGGTGGTTGTTGTGGTGGTTTTTGTGGTGGTGGTGACAGTGGTGGTGGTTGTGTTGGTGGTGGTTGTGTTGGTGGTGGTTGTGGTAGTGGTGGTGGTGGTTGTGTTGGTGGAGGTAGTCGTGGAGGTTATGGTGTTGGGGGTTGTAGTGGTGGGGGTTGTGGTGGTGGTAGTTGTGTTGGTGGATGTAGTGGTGGTGGCAGTAGTGGTGGGGGTTGTGGTGGTGGTGGTTGTGGAGGTGGTGACAGTGGTGGTGGTAGTGGTGGTGGTTGTGGTGGTGGTGACAGTGGTGGTTGTGGTCGTTGTATTGGAGGTGGTGGTGGTTGTGGTGGTAGCAGTGGTGGTGGTTGTAGTGGTAGCTTGTGATGGTGGTTGTGGTGGTAGCAGTGGTAGCGGTAATGGTGGGAGGGGTTAAGTTGGTGGTGGTTGTGTTAGTGGTGGTTGTGTTGGTGGTGGTTGTGGTGGTGGTTATGGTGGTGGTGGTTGTATTCGTAGAGATAGTCGTGGTGGTTGTGGTGATGGTGGTTGTGGTGGTTGTGGTGGTGGTGGCTGTGGTGGTGGTGACAGTGGTGGTGGTGGTTATGTTGGTGGTGGTTGTGTTGGTGGTGGTTGTGGTGGTGATGGGTATGGTGGTGGTGGTTGTATTGGTAGAGGTAGTCGAGGTGGTTGTGGTGGTGGGGGTTGTGGTGGTGGGGGTTGTGGTGGTGGTGGCTGTTGTGGTGGTGGTTGTGGTGGTGGTGGTTATGGTGGTGGTGGTTGTGGTGGTGGTGGTTGTGGTGGTGGTGACAGTGGTGGTGGTTGTGGTGGTGGTGGTGGTGACAGTGGTGGTGATAGTTGTTGAGGTGGTTGTGGTGGTGGTGATTGTGGTGGTTGTCGTTGTGGTGGTTGTGGTTGTGGTGGTAGTTGTGGAAATGGTTGTTGTGGTGGTGGTTGTGGTGGTAGTAGTGGTGGTGGTTGTGGTGGTGGTTGTTTTTGTGGCGGTGGTTGTTGTGGTGGTGTTTGTGGTGGTGGTGACAGTGGTGGTGGTTGTGTTGGTGGTGGTTGTGTTGGTGGTGGTTGTGTTGGTGGTGGTTGTGGTAGTGGTGGTTGTGTTGGTGGAGGTAATCGTGGTGGTTACGGTGTTGGGGGTTGTGGTGGTGGGGGTTTTGGTGGTGGTAGTTGTGTTGGTGGATGTAGTGGTGGTGGCAGTAGTGGTGGGGGTTGTGGTGGTGGTGGTTGTGGAGGTGGTGACAGTGGTGGTTGTTGTGGTGGTGGTTGTGATGATGGGTGTTGTGGTAATGGTGGTTGTGGTAATAGTGGTGGTGGTGGTTGTGGTGGTGGTGGTGGTGGTGGTGGTGGCTGTTGTGGTGGTGGTTGTGGTGGTGGTGGTTACTGTGGGGGAGGTTGTGGTGTTGGTGGCTGTGGTGGTGGTGGTTGTGGTGGTGGTGGTAGTGGTGGCGGTGGTTATGGTGGTGGTGGTGGTTGTGGTGGTGGTGGTAGTGGTGGCGGTGGTTATGGTGGTGGTGATAGTTGTGGCGGTGGTTATGGTGGTGGTGGTGGTTGTGGTGGTAGCAGTGATGGTGGTTATGGTGGTAGCAGTGGTGGCGGTAATAGTGAGAGGGGTTATGTTGGTGGTGGTTGTGTTAGTGGTGGTTGTGTTGGTGGTGGTTGTGGTGGTGGTGGTTATGGTGGTGGTGGTTGTATTGGTGGAGGTAGTCGTGGTGGTTGTGCTGGTGATGGTTGTGGTAATGGTGGTTGTGGTGGTGGTGGTGACAGTAGTGGTGGTGGTTGTGGTGGTGGTTGTGGTGGTGGTGGTGGTTGTGGTGGTTGTGGTTGTGTTGGTGACAGTGGTGGTGGTGGGTGAGGTTGTGGTGGTTGTGGTGGTGGTGGTTGTGGTGGTGGTGGTTGTGGTGGTGGTGGTTGTGGTGGTGGTGGTTGTGGTGGTGTTTGTTGTTGTTTTGGTGGTGGTTGTGGTGGTGGTAGTTGTGGTGGTGGTAGTTGTGGTGGTGGTTGTGGTGGTGGTTGTGGTGGTGGTTGTTGTGGTGGTGGTTGTGGTGGTGGTGGTTGTGGTGGTGGTGACAGTGGTGGTTGTGGTGGTTGTATTGGTGGTGGTTGAGGTGGTGGTGGTTGCGGTGGTTGTGGTGGTAGCAGTGGTGGTGGTTGTGGTGGTAGCAGTGATGGTGGTTGTGGTGGTAGCAGTGGTGGTGGTAATGGTGGGAGGGGTTAAGTTGGTGGTGGTTGTGTTAGTGGTGGTTGTGTTGGTGGTGGTTGTGGTGGTGGTTATGGTGGTGGTGGTTGTATTGGGAAAGATAGTCGTGGTGGTTGTGGTGATGGTGGTTGTGGTGGTTGTGGTGGTGGTGGCTGTGGTGGTGGTGACAGTGGTGGTGGTGGTTGTGGTGGTGGTTGTGGTGGTGGCGACAGTGATCGTGGTGGTGGTGGTTGTGGTGGTTGTGGTGGTTGTGGTTGTGTTGGTGACAGTGGTTGTGGTGGTGGTGACAGTGGTGGTGGTGGATGAGGTTGTGGTGGTTGTGGTGGTGGTGGGTATGGTGGTGGTGGTGATGGTCGTTGTGGTGGCTGTGGTTGTGGTGGTTGTTGTTGTGGTGGTGGTTGTGGTGGTGGTAGTTGTGGTGGTGGTGGTGGTGGTTGTCGTGGTGTTTGTCGTGGTGGTGGTGGTTGTTGTGGTGGTGGTTGTTGTGGTGGTGGATGTTGTTGTGACGGTGGTAGTGGAGGTTGTGGTGGTGGTGGTTGTGGTGGTGGTGACAGTGGTGGTGGTGGTTATGGTGGTTGTATTGGTGGTGGTTGAGGTGGTGGTGGTTGTGGTGGTAGCAGTGGTGGTGGTTGTGGTGGTAGCAGTGATGGTGGTTGTGGTGGTAGCAGTGGTGGCGGTAATGGTGAGAGGGGTTATGTTGGTGGTAGTTGTGTTAGTGGTGGTTGTGTTGGTGGTGGTTGTGGTGGTGGTGGTTATGGTGGTGGTGGTTGTATTGGTGGAGGTAGTCGTGGTGGTTGTGCTGGTGATGGTTGTGGTGATGGTGGTTGTGGTGGTGGTGGTGGTGGTGGCTGTGGTGGTGGTGACAGTGGTGGTGGTGGTTATGTTGGTGGTGGTTGTGTTGGTGGTGGTTGTGGTGGTGATGGTTATGGTGGTGGTGGTTGTATTGGTAGAGGTAGTCGTGGTGGTTGTGGTGGTGGGGGTTGTGGTGATGGTGGTTATGTTGGTGGATGTTTTGGTGGTAGTGGTGGTGGCAGTGGTGGCGGGGGTTGTGTTGGTGGTGGTTGTGTTGGTGGAGGTAGTGGTGGTAGTTGTGGTGATTGTGGTGGTGGTGGTTGTGGTGGTTATGTTGGTGGAGGTAATCGTGGTGGTTGTGGTGGTGGGGGATGTGGTGGTGGTGGTTGTGATGGTGTATGTAGTGGTGGTAGTGATGGTGGCAGTGGTGGTGTGGGTTGTGGTGGTGGTGGTTATGGTTGTGGTGGTGGTGGATGTGATAGTGGGAGTGGTTGTGGTGGTTGTGATAGTGGCAGTGGTGGTGGTGGTATTGGTGGTGGTTGTGGTGGTGGTGGTTGTGGTGGTGGTGGTTGCAGTGGTGGTTGTGGTGGCAGTGGTGGTGGTGGTGGTAGCAGTGGTGATGGTGGCGGTTGTGGTGGTGGTGGCGGTTGTGGTGGTTGTGGTGGTGGTGGCAGTGGTGGTAGTTGTGGTGGTGGTGGTTGTGGTGATGGTGGCAGTGGTGATCGTGCACTCACCTAGTTGTACTCACCTAGTTGTGCTTGCGGGGGGTTGAGCTCTGGCTCTTTGGTCCCGCCTCTCAACCTTCAATCAACAGGTGTACAGGTTCCTGAGCCTATTGGGCTCTATCATATCTACACTTGAAACTGTGTATGGAGTCAGCCTCCACCACATTGCTTCCTAATGCATTCCATTTGTCAACCACTCTGACACTAAAAAAGTTCTTTCTAATATCTTTGTGGCTCATTTGGGCACTCAGTTTCCACCTGTGTCCCCTATTGCGTGTGCCCCTTGTGTTAAATAGCCTGTCTTTATCAACCCTGTCGATTACCTTGAGAATCTTGAATGTGGTGATCATGTCCCCCCTAACTCTTCTGTCTTCCAACGAAGTGAGGTTCAATTCCCGTAGTCTCTCCTCGTAGCTCATACCTCTGAGCTCGGGTACTAGTCTAGTGGCAAACCTTTGAACCTTTTCCAGTTTAGTCTTATGCTTGACTAGATATGGACTCCATGCTGGAGCCGCATACTCCAGGATTGGTCTGACATATGTGGTATATAATGTTCTGAAAGATTCTTTACACAAGTTTCTAAAGGCCGTTCTTATGTTAGCTAACCTGGCATATGCTGCTGATGTTATCCTCTTGATATGAGCTTCAGGGGACAGGTCTGGCGTGATATCAACCCCCAGGTCTTTCTCTCTCTCTGACTCTTGAAGTATTTCATCTCCCAAGTGATACCTTGTATCTGGTCTCCTGCTTCCTACCCCTATCTTCATTACATTACATTTGCTTGGGTTAAACTCTAACATCCATTTGTTCGACCATTCCTGCAGCTTGTCCAGGTCTTCTTGAAGCCTCAAGCTGTCCTCCCCTGTCTTAATCCTTCTCATAATTTTGGCGTCGTCAGCAAACATTGAGAGGAATGAGTCTATACCCTCGGGGAGATCATTTACGTATATCAGAAACAGGATAGGTCCAAGCACAGAGCCCTGTGGGACTCCACTGGTGACTTCACGCCATTCTGAGGTCTCACCCCTCACTGTAACTCTATGCTTCCTATTGCTTAGGTACTCCCTCATCCACTGGAGCGCCCTACCAGTTACTCCTGCCTGTTTCTCCAGCTTATGCATCAACCTTTTATGGGGTACTGTGTCAAAGGCTTTCCGACTGTCCAAAAAAATGCAGTCCGCCTATCCTTCTCTTTCTTGCTTAATCTTTGTCACCTGATCGTAGAATTCTATCAAGCCTGTATGGCAAGATTTACCCTCCCTGAACCCATGTTGATGGGTTGTCACGAAGTCTCTTCTCTCCAGATGTGTTACTAGATTTTTTCTCAATCTTTTCCATCACCTTGCATGGTATACAAGTTAAGGACACTGGCCTGTAGTTCAGTGCCTCTTGCCTGTCACCCTTTTTGTATATTGGGACCACATTCGCCGTCTTCCATATTTCTGGTAGGTCTCCCGTCTCCAGTGACCTACTATACACTATGGAGAGTGGCAAGCAAAGTGCCTCTGCCCACTTTTTCAGTACCTATGGCGAGATCCCGTTTGGACTAACAGCCCTTCTAACATCCAGATCAAGCAGGTGTCTCATGACCTCCTCTCTCGTAATTTCGAACTCTTCCAGTGTTGGCAGTGGTGGTGGTGGCAGAGGTGGTGGTGGTGGCAGTGGTGGTGGTGGTGGCAGTGGTGGTGGTGGTGATTGTGGTGGTGGTGGCAGTGTTGGAAGTGATGGTTGTGGTGGTGGCAGAGGTGGTGGTGGCAGTGGTGGTGGCAGTGGTGGTGGTAGTTTTGGTGGTGGTGGTGGAAGTGGTGGTGGTGGGGTCCGTCTGAGAGGGGTAGGAGATGTCCTTGTGGTGGCAGAGGTGGTGGTGGTTGTGGTGGTGGCAGTAGTGGTGGACGAGGCAGTGGTGGTGGTGGAAGTGGTGGTGGGGGTCCGTCTGAGAGGGGTAAGAGATGTCCTTTTTGGTGGCAGTGTTGGCAGTGGTGGTGGTGGCAGAGGTGGTGGGGGTCCGTCTGAGAGGGGTAAGAGAAGTCCTTGTGGTGGCAGAGGTGGGGCTGTGATCTGTCGGTAATCCTCAACGCATCAGATAAGCTGCTTAGTATCTTAATTGGATAAGTGTTTTCTGGCTCCAGTGCCATCCGGCCCTTACAGCTGGAAGCCTCCTGAACACCTGGCTGTGCTCGGACTCCCAGGCACATCTAGAACACCTGACTGCGCCGCTCGGGCTCTCCGCCTTGCAAACACACAACCTAATGGTGCCAACTGCGACCTTGTTACAGCTTGTTACAAAGTTAATCTTTTTAATTTTTATGGAGCGTTAGATAGTTGTTACAACTTGTTAGAAGGTGTTACAAATTGTTCGAATGTTGCAGCAAACGTCGTAGTTTCGTAGTTAACGACTCGACTCACCCCGCTACGTGAGTGAAGACACGTGAGACTCACATTACGTGACGTGAGAGCCACATGACGTGACGTGAGACCCACATTACGTGACGCGAGACTCACATTACGTGACGCGAGACCCATATTACGTGACGTGAGACCCACATGACGTGACGTGAGACCCACATTACGTGACGTGAGACCCATATCACGTGACGTGAGACCCACATGACGTGAAGTGAGACCCACATGACGTGACGTGAGACCCCATGACGTGACGTGAGACCCACATTACGTGACGTGAGACCCATATTACGTGACGTGAGACCCACATTACGTGACGTGAGACCCACATTACGTGCTGTGAGACCCACATGACGTGACGTGAGACCCACATGACGTGACGTGAGTCCCACATGACGTGACGTGAGACCACATGACGTGACGTGAGACCCACATGACGTGACGTGAGACCCACATGACGTGCTACGAGACCCACATGACGTGACGTGAGACCCACATTACGTGACGTGAGACCCATATGACGTGAATTAAGACCCACATTACGTGACGTGAGACCCACATTACGTGAAGTGAGACCCACATTACGTGACGTGAGACCCACATTACGTGACGTGAGACCCACATGACGTGACGTGAGACCCACATTACGTGACGTGAGACCCACATTACGTGACGTGAGACCCACATGACGTGACGTGAGACCCACATGACGTGACGTGAGACCCACATTACGTGACGTGAGACCCACATGACGTGAAGTGAGACCCCACATGACGTGACGTGAGACCCCATGACGTGACGTGAGACCCACATTACGTGACGTGAGACCCATATTACGTGCTGTGAGACCCACATGACGTGACGTGAGACCCACATTACGTGACGTGAGACCCATATTACGTGCTGTGAGACCCACATGACGTGACGTGAGACCCACATGACGTGACGTGAGACCCACATTACGTGACGTGAGACCCATATCACGTGACGTGAGACCCACATTACGTGCTGTGAGACCCACATCACGTGACGTGAGACCCACATTACGTGACGTGAGACACACTTTACGTGACGTGAGACCCACATGACGTGCTACGAGACCCACATGACGTGACGTGAGACCCACATGACGTGACGTGAGTCCCACATGACGTGACGTGAGACCACATGACGTGACGTGAGACCCACATGACGTGACGTGAGACCCACATTGCGTGCTACGAGACCCACATGACGTGACGTGAGACCCACATTACGTGACGTGAGACACACTTTACGTGACGTGAGACACACTTTACGTGACGTGAGACCCACATGACGTGACGTGAGACCCACTTTACGTGACGTGAGACACACTTTACGTGACGTGAGACACACTTTACGTGACGTGAGACCCACATGACGTGACGTGAGACCCACATGACGTGACGTGAGACACACTTTACGTGACGTGAGACCCACATGACGTGACGTGAGACACTTTACGTGACGTGAAACCATTGAGTAAAACAGTGAAAGTTTATATGATTTATGTATATCATAGTGCTTTATTATCAATGTGTCATGCCCCCAGTGCCTGAGGGTCACCCCCCCCCAGTGCCTGTGGGTCACCCCCCCCAGTGCCTGAGGGTCACCCCCCCCAGTGCCTGAGGGTCACCCCCCCCCAGTGCCTGAGGGTCACCCCCCCCCAGTGCCTGAGGGTCACCCCCCCCCCAGTGCCTGTGGGTCACCCCCTCCAGTGCCTGTGGGTCACCCCCCCCAGTGCCTTTGGGTCACCCCCCCCAGTGCCTGTGGGTCACCCCCCCAGTGCCTGTGGGTCACCCCCCCCCAGTGCCTGTGGGTCACCACCCCCCCAGTGCCTGTGGGTCACCCCCCCCAGTACCTGTGGGTCACCCCCCCAGTGCCTGTGGGTCACCCCCCCAGTGCCTGTGGGTCACCCCCCCAGTGCCTGTGGGTCACCCCCCCCCAGTGCCTGAGGGTCACCCCCTCTGTGCCTGTGGGTCACCCCCCCCCAGTGCCTGTGGGTCACCCCCCCCAGTGCCTGTGGGTCACTCCCCCCCAGTGCCTGTGGGTCACCCCCCCCCCCAGTGCCTGCGGGTCACCCCCCCCCCAGTGCCTGCGGGTCACCCCCCCCAGTGCCTGTGGGTCACCCCCCCCAGTGCCTGTGGGTCACCCGCCCCAGTGCCTGTGGGTCACCCCCCCCAGTGCCTGTGGGTCACCCCCCCCAGTGCCTGTGGGTCACCCCCCCAGTGCCTGTGGGTCACCCCCCCCCCTGGCCTGTGGGTCACCCCCCCCAGTGCCTGTGGGTCACCCCCCCAGTGCCTGAGGGTCACCCCCCTAGTGCCTGAGGGTCACCCCCTCTGTGCCTGTGGGTCACCCCCCCCCCCAGTGCCTGTGGGTCACCCCCCCCAGTGCCTGTGGGTCACCCCCCCCCAGTGCTTGTGGGTCACCCCCTCTGTGCCTGTGGGTCACCCCCCCCCCCCTGTGCCTGTGGGTCACCCCCCCCCCAGTGCTTGCGGGTCACCCCCCCAGTGCCTGTGGGTCACCCCCCCCAGTGCCTGTGGGTCACCCACCCCAGTGCTTGTGGGTCAGCCCCCAGTGCCTGTGGGTCAGCCCCCAGTGCCTGTGGGTCAGCCCCAGTGCCTGTGGGTCACCCCCCCCCAGTGCCTGTGAGTCAGCCCCAGTGCCTATGGGTCAGCCCCAGTGCCTGTGTTTCAGCCCCAGTGCCTGTGGGTAAACCCCAGTGTCGGTGGGTCAGCCCCAGTGCCTGTGGGTCAGCCCCAGTGCCTGTGTTTCAGCCCCAGTGCCTGTGGGTAAACCCCAGTGTCGGTGGGTCAGCCCCAGTGCCTGAGGGTCAGCTCCAGTGTCTGTGGGTCACCCCCAGTGTCTGAGGGTCAGCCCCAGTGCCTGTGGGTCAGCCCCAGTGCGTGAAGGTCAACCCCAGTGTCTGAGTGTCAGCCCCAGTGCCTGTGGGTCAGCCCCAGTGCCTGTGGGTAAACCCCAGTGTCGGTGGGTCAGCCCCAGTGCCTGTGGGTCAGCCTCCAGTGCCTGAGGGTCAGCTCCAGTGTCTGTGGGTCAGCCCCAGTGCCTGAAGGTCAGCCCCAGTGTATGAGGGTCAGCCCCAGTGCCTGTGGGTCAGCCTCCAGTGTCTGTGGGTCAGCCTCCAGTGTCTGTGGGTCAGCCTCCAGTGCCTGTGGGTCAGCCCCAGTGTCTGAGGGTCAGCCCCAGTGCCTGTGGGTCAGCCTCAGTGTCTGTGGGTCAGCCTCCAGTGCCTGTGGGTCAGCCTCCAGTGCCTGTGGGTCAGCCCCAGTGTCTGTGGGTCAGCCTCCAGTGCCTGTGGGTCAGCCTCCAGTGCCTGTGGGTCAGCCCCAGTGTCTGTGGGGTCAGCCTCAGTGCCTGTGGGTCAGCCCCAGTCCCTGTGGGTCAGCCCCAATGTCTGTGGGGTCAGCCTCAGTGCCTGTGGGTCAGCCTCCAGTGCCTGTGGGTCAGCCCCAGTCCCTGTGGGTCAGCCCCAGTGTCTGTGGGGTCAGCCTCAGTGCCTGTGGGTCAGCCTCCAGTGCATGTGGGTCAGCCCCAGTGTCTGTGGGGTCAGCCCCAGTGTCTGTGGGGTCAGCCTCAGTGCCTGTGGGTCAGCCTCCAGTGCCTGTGGGTCAGCCCCAGTCCCTGTGGGTCAGCCCCAGTGTCTGTGGGGTCAGCCTCAGTGCCTGTGGGTCAGCCTCCAGTGCATGTGGGTCAGCCCCAGTGTCTGTGGGGTCAGCCTCAGTGCCTGTGGGTCAGCCCCAGTCCCTGTGGGTCAGCCCCAGTGTCTGTGGGGTCAGCCTCCAGTGCCTGTGGGTCAGCCTCCAGTGCCTGTGGGTCAGCCCCAGTGTCTGTAGGTCAGCCCCAGTGTCTGTGGGGTCAGCCCCAGTGTCTGTGGGGTCAGCCTCAGTGCCTGTGGGTCAGCCTCCAGTGCATGTGGGTCAGCCCCAGTGTCTGTGGGGTCAGCCTCAGTGCCTGTGGGTCAGCCCCAGTTCCTGTGGGTCAGCCCCAGTGTCTGTGGGGTCAGCCTCCAGTGCCTGTGGGTCAGCCTCCAGTGCCTGTGGGTCAGCCCCAGTGTCTGTGGGTCAGCCTCCAGTGTCTGTGGGTCAGCCTCCAGTGCCTGTGGGTCAGCCCCAGTGTCTGTGGGTCAGCCTTCAGTGCCTGAGGGTCAGCCTCAGTGCCTGTGGGTCAGCCTCAGTGCCTGTGGGTAAGCCTCCAGTGCCTGTGGGTCAGCCTCCAGTACCTGAGGGTCAGCCCCAGTGTCTGTGGGTCAGCCCCAGTGCCTGAGGGTCAGCCCCAGTGCCTGAGGGTCAGCCCCAGTGCCTGTGGGTCAGCCCCAGTGCCTGAGGGTCAGCCCCAGTGCCTGTGTTTCAGCCTCTAGTGCCTATGGGTCAGCCTCCAGTGCCTGTGGGTCAGCCTCCAGTGCCTATGGGTCAGCCCCAGTGACTGTGTTTCAGCCTCTAGTGCCTATGGGTCAGCCTCCAGTGCCTGTGGGTCAGCCCCAGTGCCTGTGGGTCAGCCTCCAGTGCCTGAGGGTCAGCCCTAGTGCCTGTGGGTCAGCCCCAGTGTCTGTGGGGTCAGCCTCAGTGCCTGTGGGTCAGCCCCAGTGCCTGTGGGTCAGCCCCAGTGCCTGAGGGTCAGCCTCAGTGCCTGTGGGTCAGCACCAGTGTCTGTGGGTCAGCCTCAGTGTCTGTGGGTCAGCCTCAGTGTCTGTGGGTCAGCCCCAGTGCCTGTGGGTCAGCACCAGTGTCTGTGGGTCAGCCTCCAGTGCCTGTGGGTCAGCCTCCAGTGCTTGAGGGTCAGCCCCAGTGCCTGAGGGTCAGCCTCAGTGTCTGTGGGTCAGCCTCAGTGCCTGTGGGTCAGCCTCCAGTGCCTGTGGGTCAGCCTCCAGTGCCTGTGGGTCAGCCTCCAGTGCCTGAGGGTCAGCCCCAGTGTCTGTGGGTCAGCCTCCAGTGTCTGTGGGTCAGCCTCCAGAGCCTGTGGGTCAGCCCCAGTGTCTGAGGGTCAGCCCCAGTGCCTGTGGGTCAGCCTCAGTGTCTGTGGGTCAGCCTCCAGTGCCTGTGGGTCAGCCTCCAGTGCCTGTGGGTCAGCCCCAGTGTCTGTGGGTCAGCCTCAGTGCCTGTGGGTCAGCCCCAGTGCCTGTGGGTCAGCCCCAGTGCCTGAGGGTCAGCCTCAGTGCCTGTGGGTCAGCACCAGTGTCTGTGGGTCAGCCTCAGTGTCTGTGGGTCAGCCTCAGTGTCTGTGGGTCAGCCCCAGTGCCTGTGGGTCAGCACCAGTGTCTGTGGGCCAGCCTCAGTGCCTGTGGGTCAGCCTCCAGTGCATGTGGGTCAGCCCCAGTGTCTGTGGGGTCAGCCTCAGTGCCTGTGGGTCAGCCTCCAGTGCCTGTGGGTCAGCCCCAGTCCCTGTGGGTCAGCCCCAGTGTCTGTGGGGTCAGCCTCAGTGCCTGTGGGTCAGCCTCCAGTGCATGTAGGTCAGCCCCAGTGTCTGTGGGGTCAGCCTCAGTGCCTGTGGGTCAGCCCCAGTCCCTGTGGGTCAGCCCCAGTGTCTGTGGGGTCAGCCTCCAGTGCCTGTGGGTCAGCCTCCAGTGCCTGTGGGTCAGCCCCAGTGTCTGTGGGTCAGCCCCAGTGTCTGTGGGGTCAGCCCCAGTGTCTGTGGGGTCAGCATCAGTGCCTGTGGGTCAGCCTCCAGTGCATGTGGGTCAGCCCCAGTGTCTGTGGGGTCAGCCTCAGTGCCTGTGGGTCAGCCCCAGTCCCTGTGGGTCAGCCCCAGTGTCTGTGGGGTCAGCCTCCAGTGCCTGTGGGTAAGCCGCCAGTGCCTGTGGGTCAGCCCCAGTGTCTGTGGGTCAGCCTCCAGTGTCTGTGGGTCAGCCTCCAGTGCCTGTGGGTCAGCCCCAGTGTCTGTGGGTCAGCCTTCAGTGCCTGAGGGTCAGCCTCAGTGCCTGTGGGTCAGCCTCAGTGCCTGTGGGTAAGCCTCCAGTGCCTGTGGGTCAGCCTCCAGTACCTGAGGGTCAGCCCCAGTGTCTGTGGGTCAGCCCCAGTGCCTGAGGGTCAGCCCCAGTGCCTGAGGGTCAGCCCCAGTGCCTGTGGGTCAGCCCCAGTGCCTGAGGGTCAGGCTCAGTGCCTGTGTTTCAGCCTCTAGTGCCTATGGGTCAGCCTCCAGTGCCTGTGGGTCAACCTCCAGTGCCTATGGGTCAGCCCCAGTGCCTGTGTTTCAGCCTCTAGTGCCTATGGGTCAGCCTCCAGTGCCTGTGGGTCAGCCCCAGTGCCTGTGGGTCAGCCTCCAGTGCCTGAGGGTCAGCCCCAGTGCCTGTGGGTCAGCCCCAGTGTCTGTGGGGTCAGCCTCAGTGCCTGTGGGTCAGCCCCAGTGCCTGTGGGTCAGCCCCAGTGCCTGAGGGTCAGCCTCAGTGCCTGTGGGTCAGCACCAGTGTCTGTGGGTCAGCCTCAGTGTCTGTGGGTCAGCCTCAGTGTCTGTGGGTCAGCCCCAGTGCCTGTGGGTCAGCACCAGTGTCTGTGGGTCAGCCTCCAGTGCCTGTGGGTCAGCCTCCAGTGCCTGAGGGTCAGCCCCAGTGCCTGAGGGTCAGCCTCAGTGTTTGTGGGTCAGCCTCAGTGCCTGTGGGTCAGCCTCCAGTGCCTGTGGGTCAGCCTCCAGTGCCTGTGGGTCAGCCTCCAGTGCCTGAGGGTCAGCCCCAGTGTCTGTGGGTCAGCCTCCAGTGTCTGTGGGTCAGCCTCCAGTGCTTGTGGGTCAGCCCCAGTGTCTGAGGGTCAGCCCCAGTGCCTGTGGGTCAGCCTCAGTGTCTGTGGGTCAGCCTCCAGTGCCTGTGGGTCAGCCTCCAGTGCCTGTGGGTCAGCCCCAGTGTCTGTGGGTCAGCCTCCAGTGCCTGTGGGTCAGCCTCCAGTGCCTGTGGGTCAGCCCCAGTGTCTGTGGGGTCAGCCTCAGTGCCTGTGGGTCAGCCCCAGTCCCTGTGGGTCAGCCCCAGTGTCTGTGGGGTCAGCCTCAGTGCCTGTGGGTCAGCCTCCAGTGCCTGTGGGTCAGCCCCAGTCCCTGTGGGTCAGCCCCAGTGTCTGTGGGGTCAGCCTCAGTGTCTGTGGGTCAGCCTCCAGTACCTGTGGGTCAGCCCCAGTGTCTGTGGGGTCAGCCTCAGTGCCTGTGGGTCAGCCTCCAGTGCCTGTGGGTCAGCCCCAGTCCCTGTGGGTCAGCCCCAGTGTCTGTGGGGTCAGCCTCAGTGCCTGTGGGTCAGCCTCCAGTGCCCGTGGGTCAGCCCCAGTGTCTGTGGGTCAGCCTCCAGTGTCTGTGGGTCAGCCTCCAGTGCCTGTGGGTCAGCCCCAGTGTCTGTGGGTCAGCCTTCAGTGCCTGAGGGTCAGCCTCAGTGCCTGTGGGTCAGCCTCAGTGCCTGTGGGTAAGCCTCCAGTGCCTGTGGGTCAGCCTCCAGTACCTGAGGGTCAGCCCCAGTGTCTGTGGGTCAGCCTCCAGTGCCTGTGGGTCAGCCTCCAGTGCCTGTGGGTCAGCCCCAGTGTCTGTGGGGTCAGCCTCAGTGCCTGTGGGTCAGCCCCAGTCCCTGTGGGTCAGCCCCAGTGTCTGTGGGGTCAGCCTCAGTGCCTGTGGGTCAGCCTCCAGTGCCTGTGGGTCAGCCCCAGTCCCTGTGGGTCAGCCCCAGTGTCTGTGGGGTCAGCCTCAGTGTCTGTGGGTCAGCCTCCAGTACCTGTGGGTCAGCCCCAGTGTCTGTGGGGTCAGCCTCAGTGCCTGTGGGTCAGCCTCCAGTGCCTGTGGGTCAGCCCCAGTCCCTGTGGGTCAGCCCCAGTGTCTGTGGGGTCAGCCTCAGTGCCTGTGGGTCAGCCTCCAGTGCCCGTGGGTCAGCCCCAGTGTCTGTGGGTCAGCCTCCAGTGTCTGTGGGTCAGCCTCCAGTGCCTGTGGGTCAGCCCCAGTGTCTGTGGGTCAGCCTTCAGTGCCTGAGGGTCAGCCTCAGTGCCTGTGGGTCAGCCTCAGTGCCTGTGGGTAAGCCTCCAGTGCCTGTGGGTCAGCCTCCAGTACCTGAGGGTCAGCCCCAGTGTCTGTGGGTCAGCCCCAGTGCCTGAGGGTCAGTCCCAGTGCCTGAGGGTCAGCCCCAGTGCCTGAGGGTCAGCCCCAGTGCCTGTGGGTCAGCCCCAGTGCCTGAGGGTCAGCCCCAGTGCCTGTGTTTCAGCCTCTAGTGCCTATGGGTCAGCCTCCAGTGCCTGTGGGTCAGCCTCCAGTGCCTATGGGTCAGCCCCAGTGCCTGTGTTTCAGCCTCTAGTGCCTATGGGTCAGCCTCCAGTGCCTGTGGGTCAGCCCCAGTGCCTGTGGGTCAGCCTCCAGTGCCTGAGGGTCAGCCCCAGTGCCTGTTGGTCAGCCCCAGTGTCTGTGGGGTCAGCCTCAGTGCCTGTGGGTCAGCCCCAGTGCCTGTGGGTCAGCCCCAGTGCCTGAGGGTCAGCCTCAATGCCTGTGGGTCAGCACCAGTGTCTGTGGGTCAGCCTCAGTGTCTATGGGTCAGCCTCAGTGTCTGTGGGTCAGCCCCAGTGCCTGTGGGTCAGCACCAGTGTCTGTGGGTCAGCCTCCAGTGCCTGTGGGTCAGCCTCCAGTGCCTGAGGGTCAGCCCCAGTGCCTGAGGGTCAGCCTCAGTGTTTGTGGGTCAGCCTCAGTGCCTGTGGGTCAGCCTCCAGTGCCTGTGGGTCAGCCTCTAGTGCCTGTGGGTCAGCCTCCAGTGCCTGAGGGTCAGCCCCAGTGTCTGTGGGTCAGCCTCAGTGCCTGTGGGTCAGCCTCCAGTGCCTGAGGGTCAGCCTCCAGTGCCTGAGGGTCAGCCCCAGTGTCTGTGGGTCAGCCCCAGTGCCTGAGGGTCAGCCTCAGTGTCTGTGGGTCAGCCTCAGTGCCTGTGGGTCAGCCCCAGTGTCTGTGGGTCAGCCCCAGTGTCTGTGGGTCAGCCTCAGTGCCTGTGGGTCAGCCTCCAGTGCCTGAGGGTCAGCCTCCAGTGCCTGAGGGTCAGCCACAGTGTCTGTGGGTCAGCCCCAGTGTCTGAGGGTCAGCCCCAGTGTCTGTGGGTCAGCCCCAGTGCCTGAGGGTCAGCCCCAGTGTCTGTGGGTCAGCCCCAGTGCCTGAGGGTCAGCCCCAGTGTCTGTGGGTCAGCCCCAGTGCCTGAGGGTCAGCCCCAGTGTCTGTGGGTCAGCCCCAGTGCCTTAGGGTCTAATGAGATGCCGAGGGCAAGAGAGGCGGGAGCAGCGAAGCGGGGGCGCATGCACTCCCTTCACGGGAGAAGGGGAGGTGTCCATGTAAGTAATTTAAGGATAGGTGGGGAAATATATGCCTTCGGGAGACGTAATTTAGGGAGAGGCTGGGAGGCGCCGAGAATACCGTTGAAGGAAGGGGGAGGAGGAAATGGTGGAATTTGGAAATGAAATTCAGTGTTGGTAGAATAGAAGGGGGTTATTAGGGAAAAGCGCCAAGTCATTACGACTATACAGCACGTGGAAGGGGTCTGGATAAAGATTTAGGATGGGACGGGGGAAAGGAATGATGGCAACCCTTGTTTCAACTTGTAATAAAGTTGTTACATCGTGTTATAATGTTTTTATGACGGACTAGCAGTACCTGGCCAAGCGTTGCTGTGGCTCAGCAACGCATGTGTGTTGCTGAGCCACAGCAACCTTCCCTGTTCCCCAGTCCTCCCCACCATTCCCGGCTCACGCGTCTCCTCGGCCTCCCCACCATTCCCAACTCCACCATCCTATCTTCTGCCCCTCCATACCCCACTCCCTTGTCCCTTTGTTCTCCCCACAATTTTCCATTCCCCCATCCCCTCGTCCCCACCTTCCCAGACTCCCCCGTCCTTTCGTCCTTCCCAACCATTACCCCCTTCCTTGTCCCCTCGTCCTCCCCACCATCTCTCACTTCCATCCCGTCTCACCATCCCATTCCCCACCATTCCCCATTCCTTCGTCCGATGCCTTCCCATATGGTCTGATGTTCCTATCAGAAAATTGGGAACATCATGTGACCTGATGTTCCCATCACTGAAGTATAAGAAAAACAGTTAAAAAATTTAATTAAAATATGAACAAATAAAAAATAAACTATACTCACGAAATGAACGGTATGGTAAACAACACAGCTCAATTCCAACGCAATTTACACAAAATAATTAAATCAAAATTAAAATAAATCATAATGTATGAAAATTCAATTTATCAACGCAATCAGAAACATTGAAATGGAATTATAACTTGTTTAGTATTGCATGTGTGTTGCTCTTACATGCAACGCTGTTTGTCAAGAAAAGCATGGTTTTACCTGTCACAGGCGTGGCATCAATACTTATACTTACGAAATGAACGGTTTGGTAAACAACACACCTTAATTCCAACAAAATGTCACACGAAATAATTCAATAAAACATAAAATAAATCGAAATCTATGAAAATAAAATTTATCAATGCAACCGGAAACATTGAAATGGAATTCGTGACATATTTAGTATAGCGTGAATGTTGCTATTATGTGCAACAGATGGCGCTGTTGTTCAAAAATAATTTTTACCTGTCACGCGGGTCTCATCTATACAGTAGGTATATAAAAAGACGCCCTTTTTTAATGCAACGTTGTGTCAAAATTTCAAAGTAAACAGTGAAGAACTTTTGGAGATTACAGCATGTGTTGCTCTTACGTCCAACAGATCGGGTTGGTTTTACAAAAACATGTTTTTTTCCTGTCACAGCTGAGGCATGTTTACAGTAGATATATAAAAAACGCGCATATTCGAATGCAGTGTTGTGTCAAAATTTCAAAACAATCGGTAAAGAGGTTTCGAAGATTTCCCTCACATGAAAAACACATGAAAAACACATGAAAAACACATGAAAAACACATGAAAAACACAGTTTTTCAGAAAAAGCTAGTTTTTTTTCCGTCACAGACATGACATCTATATATATGCATATAATAACCTGCTCGTATGCGAATGGAACATTTGTGAAAATTTCAAAGCAATCGGTGAAGAACTTTCGGAGATTAGCGATTTTGAACAAACGAACATTTACATTTTTATTTATATAGATTAGACCGTTGTTACAAGTTGCTATATTGGTTGTTACAACTTGTTAGGTGTTAAAACTTGTTCGAACTTTGTTGCAAGGTCGTAGTTTCGTCGTTTGTTTGGCGGGCGCATCCACATGGATGGTCGAGGATCGAACGCCGACCTGCATGAAGCGAGACCATCGCTCTATTGTCCAGCTCAAGTGGTTTGAGAGGTGGAGTAGAGTTCCTCTTTCTCCATAGTGGGGTCTGGAGATAGAGATAGGAGGGTAGTGGGTAGTCATCCACAGCGCACTACTTAGGTAAAGCGTAAACTCAGTGTAAACTCAGTCTTACACCATTCCAGACAGACCTCCTGTCTTCTGCTTCTTCCTTAACCAATCCCAGCATCACTTCATCACAACTAAGGTGGCTCACACAGCCTGCTTCACACAGGTGGCTCACACATGTGGCTCACACAGACTGCAACACACACGTGGCTCACACAGCCTGCTTCACATCGGTGGCTCACACAGGTGGCTCACACAGCCTGCATCACACAGGTGGCTCACACAGCCTGCTTCACACAATTGGCTCACACAGCCTGCTTCACACAGGTGGCTCACACAGCCTGCTTCACACAATTGGCTCACACAGCCTGCTTCACACAGGTGGCTCACACAAGTGGCTCACACAGCCTGCTTCACACAGGTGGCTCACACAGCCTGCTTCACACAGGTGGCTCACACAGCTTGCTTCACACAGGTGGCTCACACAGCCTGCTTCACAAAGCTGGCTCACACAGCCTGCTTCACACAGGTGGCTCACACAGCCTGCTTCACACAGGTGGCTCACACAGCCTGCATCACATAGGTGGCTCACACAGCCTGCTTCACACAAGTGGCTCACACAGGTAGCTCACGCAGCCTGCTTCACACAGGTGGCTCACACAGACCGCTTCACACAGGTGGCTCACACAGCCTGCTTCACACAGGTGGCTCACACAAGTGGCTCACACAGCCTGCTTCACACAGGTGGCTCACACAGCCTGCTTCACACAGGTGGCTCACACAGCCTACTTCACACAGGTGGCTCACACAAGTGGCTCACACAGCCTGCTTCACACAGGTGGCTCACACAGCCTGCTTCGCACAGGTGGCTCACACAGCATGCTTCACACAGGTGGCTCACACAGCCTGCTTCACACAGGTGGCTCACACAAGTGGCTCACACAGCCTGCTTCGCACAGGTGGCTCACACAGCCTGCTTCACACAGGTGGCTCACACAAGTGGCTCACACAGCCTGCTTCACACAGGTGGCTCATACAGCCTGCTTCGCACAGGTGGCTCAAACAGCCTGCTTCACACAGGTGGCTCACACAGCCTGCTTCACACAGGTGGCTCACACAGCCATTTTCACACAGGTGGCTCACACAGCCTGCTTCACACAGGTGGCTCAAACAGCCTGCTTCACACAGGTGGCTCACACAGGTGGCTCACACAGCCTGCTTCGCGCAGGTGGCTCACACAGGTGGCTAACACAGGTGGCTCACACAGTCTGCTACACACAGTTGGGTCACATAGGTGGCTCGCACAGGTGACTCACACAGGTGGCTCACATAGGGGGCTCACACAGGTGGCTCACACAGCCTGCTTCACACAGGTGGCTCACACAGGTGGCTCACACAGATGGCTCACATAGGTGGCTCACACAGGTGGCTCACACTGGTGGCTCACATAGGTGGCTCACATAGGTGGCTCACACAGGTGGCTCACACAGGTGACTCACACAGTAGGCTCAAATAGGTGGCTCACACAGGTGGCTCACACAGGTGACTCACACAGGTGACTCACACAGGTGGCTCACACAGGTGACTCACACAGTAGGCTCAAATAGGTGGCTCACACAGGTGGCTCACACAGGTGACTCACACAGGTGACTCACACAGGTGGCTCACATAGGTCACTCACACAGTTGACTCACACAGGTGGCTCACACAGGTGACTCACACAGGTGGCTCACACAGGTGACTCACACAGGTGACTCACACAGGTGGCTCACATAGGTGACTCACACAGGTGACTCACACAGTTGGCTCACATAGGTGGCTCACACAGGTGGCTCACACAGGTGGCTCACACAGGTGACTCACACAGGTGGCTCACATAGGTGACTCACACAGGTGACTCACACAGGTGGCTCACACAGGTGGCTCACACAGCTGGCTCACACAGGTGGCTCATACAGCCTGCTTCACACAGCCGGCTCACACAGGTGGCTCACACAGGTGGCTCACACAGGTGACTCACACAGGTGACTCACACAGGTGGCTCACACAAGTAGCTCACACAGGCAAATATTAAACACCAGAAAGGCGCGTGTGTGTGTGTGTGGTACTTTCTTGTGGTCTTAAGAAATGTTTCTCTGAGAATCCATACCTCTTATTGACTCACCTGTTTTGTCATTGCTGGCCTCGATCCCCCTCCCCTCCCATCCCTTCCTGTTGGAAATATGTTTCTTGCTCAGTGTATCTATCGGGAAGGCCATCTACCCGTATCTATCGCCGTGATCCTTTCACCTCTACTCCTTCATGTGTGTTTGAATCTTGTATTAAAAGGGCCTTATGTGCCTATAAATGGTGTAACCTTCACTCTGAGCCACAGGAAGGGGGGGCCTAGGAACGCTGCTGCTACTGCTGCTGTTGCTGCTGCTGCGCAGGGTTTCTGGTATCAATTCCTTCTCGCTTGCTTACGATGGTTAGAGTCAGTGTTAGACCTGAGGCCTGTCAACCTCGGAGGGTTATCAAAGCCACCGCAGTACCTCACACGCCGATCAGTAGGTTCAGTCTAGGTTTGGACATAGTCTAGACCTAGAGTTTACTCTCAGGGTATGTACTCCGAGAAAGGATGTGTATATATACAACAAAATATATGTACTCGTGTATATACAATCCACACTCGGTGTATTTGCAACCTGTCCTCGTAGTAGGACGTCGCAGTTTGTCGTATACTTTAAGGCCTAACACGGTCATACAGGAAAATGAAAGCGGTTCGCGAAATTGACACACTGGACCGTGTTGTGTTCGCGGGTCTTCTGGTTGGTTGGGACCAGGTACCTTAGTACGACCGTTTCTTGAAGTTGGGAACGCCCGCGAGAACGTTTTGAACCGTTTTGTATAGTGATAAACACCCTGATCTGTTCTCCTCCCAAGCAAGAACAACGTCAGATCGAGCCCTGGGAAGGTAGGGAGAATTGGGACTGTCCCCTTCATAGCTGTCACAGACGTACATAGCAGTAATTGAAGACTTGGAAACAAAACTATCCGTGGGTCGTATTTTGGGGAAAATGGTCTGGCAGCTATGACAGTTGCACTCCTCACTGTGTCATCCAGCCACAGGTCCACACAAGTTGCGTTGCTGTATAACTTAAAAAAAAACGTATCCTCTCATATAAGTTTATCATTATCGTTTCTCACCAAAACGTGGGAAAAGCCCACCAAAGGGCTCTCTCTCTCTCTCTCTCTCTGTCACTACTTACATGGCTCCTGCTCTTGCCCTTGTCAGCTCCCAGTGCCTGTGGGTCAGCCCCGTTGCCTGTAGGTCAGCCCCAGTGCTTGTGGGTCAGCCCCCAGTGCCTCAGGGTCAGCCCCCAGTGCCTCTGGGTCAGCCCCCAGTGCCTGTGTGTCAGCCCCAGTGCCTGCTGGTCAGCCCCCAGAGCCTATGGGTCAGCCCCAGTGCCTGAGGGTCAGCACCAGTGCCTGTGGGTCAGCCCCCAGTGCCTGTAGATCAGGCACTGCTGGTTGACTCACAAACCCTGCTTCACACAGGTGGCTCACACAGGTGGCTCACGCAGCCTGCTTCACACAGGTGACTCACAAAGCCTGCTTCACACAGGTGGCTCACACAGGTGGCTCACGTAGCCTGCTTCACACAGTTGACTCACAAAGCCTGCTTCACACAGGTGGCTCGCACAGATGGCACACAAAGGTGGCTCACACAGGTG
Organism: Procambarus clarkii; assembly: GCF_040958095.1. NCBI lineage: Eukaryota > Metazoa > Arthropoda > Malacostraca > Decapoda > Cambaridae > Procambarus > Procambarus clarkii. Next base: position 23,017,011 of record NC_091187.1, read on the forward strand.
GCTCACAAAGGTGGCTCACACAGGTGGCTCGCAAAGGTGGCTCACACAGGTGGCTCACACAGCCTGCCTCACACAGGTGGCTCACACAGGTGGCTCACACAGCCTGCCTCACTCAGGTGGCTCACACAGGTGGCTCACAAAGGTGGCTCACACAGCCTGCCTCACACAGGTGGCTCACACAGCCTGCCTCACACAAGTGGCTCACACAGCCAGCCTCACACAGGTGGCTCACACAGCCTGCCTCACACAGGTGGCTCACACAGCCTGCCTCACACAGGTGGCTCACACAGGTGGCTCACACAGGTGGCTCACACAGCCTGCTTCACACAGCCTGCATCACACAGGTGGCTCACACAGGTGGCTCACACAGCCTGCTTCACACAGGTGGCTCATACAGCCTGCTTCGCACAGCCTGCCTCACACAGGTGGCTCACACAGCCTGCTTCACACAGCCTGCCTCACACAGGTGGCTCACACAGCCTGCTTCACACAGGTGGCTCACACAGCCTGCCTCACACAGCCTGCCTAACACAGGTGGCTCACACTGCTTCACACAGGTGGCTCACACAGCCTGCTTCACACAGGTGCCTCACACGGCTTCCTCACACAGGTGGCTCATACAGCCTGCTTCACACAGGTGGCTCACACAGCCTGCTTCACACAGCCTGCCTCACACAGGTGCTTCACACAGCCTGCCTAACACAGGTGGCTTACACAGCCTGCTTCACACAGGTGACTCACACAACCTGCTTCACACAGGTGGCTCACACAGGTGGCTCACACAACCTGCTTCAGATAGGTGGCTCACACAGGTGGCTCACACAGGTGGCTCACACAGCCTGCTTCACATAGGTGGCTCACGCAGCCTGCTTCACACAGTTGACTCACAAAGCCTGCTTCACACAGGTGGCTCACACAGGTGGCTCCCGCAGCCTGCTTCACACAGTTGACTCACAAAGCCTGCTTCACACAGGTGGCTCGCACAGGTGGCACACAAAGGTGGCTCACACAGGTGGCTCACAAAGGTGGCTCATACAGGTGGCTCACACAGCCTGCCTCACACAGGTGGCTCACACAGCCTGCCTCACTCAGGTGGCTCACACAGGTGGCTCACACAGGTGGCTCACACAGCCTGCCTCACACAGGTGGCTCACACAGCCTGCCTTACACAGGTGGCTCACACAGCCTGCCTCACACAGGTGGCTCACAGAGGTGGCTCACCCAGCCTGCTTCACACAGGTGGCTCACACAGGTGGCTCACACAGCCTGCTTCACACAGGTGGCTCACACAGCCTGCTTCTCACAGCCTGCCTCACACAGGTGGCTCACACAGCCTGCTTCACACAGGTGGCTCACACAGCCTGCCTCACACAGCCTGCCTAACACAGGTGGCTCACACAGCCTGCTTCACACAAGTGCCTCACACAGCCTGCCTCACACAGGTGGCCCACACAGCCTGCCTCACACAGGTGGCTCATACAGCCTGCTTCACACAGGTGGCTCACACAGCCTGCTTCACACAGGTGCTTCACACAGCCTGCCTAACACTGGTGGCTCACACAGCCTGCTTCACACAGGTGACTCACACAACCTGCTTCACACAGGTGGCTCACACAACCTGCTTCAGACAGGTGGCTCACACAGCTGGCTCACACAGCCTGCTTCACACAGGTGGCTCACACAGGTGGCACACACAGGTGGCTCACACAGGTGGCTCACACAGGTGACTCACACAGGTGGCCCACACAGTCTGCTTCACACAGGTGGTTCACACAGGTTGCTCAGACAGGTGGCTCACACAGCCTGCTTATTATAGTCTGGTGTTGGTTGGTGGTGTCGTCGTGTTCCTCCTTTACGGACAACCCAGCCCACAACTCGGTAGAGTGCTTATACCTCACTAGGAGATCACCCTTGGCGTTTCTGGCTCATGGAGAGGGGCTCAACGTCACACATTTAGGGGATTCGGCTCCAACACTTAGCCTCGTTGTCACGTGCACACACCCACTCGAGCCGCTGTGACTCCCCACTCTCTCCTTAGGTGATATGATCTCCTCAATCCCCTTTTGACTTATTAGTATTACCTTCTACCCTGTCCACAGCAGTGGTTCTTGGCTCTTTCTCTCTCTCTCTCCTTCTTTACTACCTCCTGGGAAGCCTCACTAGGACAAGGGCAAACACCAGCAAATTGGGATACATTTACAGGACAAAGCACATACACAATACATACACACATACAGTAATAATGAATCCTATACTCTATACTATTATAATCAGGTTGCACTCCAACATCATCAGGACTCTATCATCAGCTTATCAAGTGGTATCCTATCTCCTGGTTCACCACCTGATACTATCAACCTCCTCAAGTTGATCAAGTCTACATATACTGTTGCACCATCAGCAAGAGAATATATATATGTATCTATAAATGTGTACAAAGAAAATCAGCATTTGAATGCAATAACATATATCAGCCTAAATGTTCCTTGCTACACTGCAATGATCAATCGATCACTCTATCAGTCCTAGAACGCATACATCTGTAGGTAATCCAGCCTACGACTGTAACTCTACACTTCAGTATAAAACACTCCTTGACATAAAAATGCCAACAATCATTCACCTCTCACTGCGTCTTGCACGCTAATGACAACCAAACACTATCAACTCCCTACAAGTAATCCACCAGAACTTCCCCTCCCACCTCTGGAAGTTCACTACCCTAATATCCTTAGGTTCTTCCGGGCTTCACTACCAGGATCCTCTGCAGCTCCTCCAGGCTGCTATCATGAAGTTTCCTTGAGTAACTACGGTGCTTCACCCTTCTGCTAGGTTCCTCCACAGCTCTCTTGGCTGCTACACCATGAAGTTTCCTCGAGCAACTATGGTGCTTCACCACCTCTACAGAAGCATGTGACACTCCTCTTCACTGCTTCTCCTCCCAGCTCGAGGTCCTCTGCTTCACTACCTTGGAGTCTCATCAATTACCTCATCTAGGCTGGCTTCGAAGTTCTCAGCAACTTCTTCCCCAAAGACATACCTGCAACCCATCGACACTCCAATAAAAGTTTCCCCTTTCACACATTAACAAAAATATTCACACAATATGTTTGTCTCCAACCTCTATCTGTCCTCTATATACAGTGAGAGTGGACTTCCCCGTTTTGGGCGGGTCCATACTCCACCTCGCCTGGCGGCGGTCCTCACTCGCTGGGAGGGTCTTCCTCCGTCAGGAGCCGGGCTCCCTCTGTCGTCTGTCAGAGCTCAGAGGGGACGGACGTCGCTCCGTGTTCCTCCCTCTTCACTCTCCTATTTCAGGCTTTCTGCCTTATTAAAACATGTCTAACTTATAAATAAACATCGCTACTGTCGCTGGGCACACGACCAACTACAAGCAATCACTATGAACTGGCGTATATCGTGCTTACCACAGATCGTCTGGTCGAGGGCGCTTCTCCCTCTGACGGCGTCTGGTCACGGCGCTTCCACGGCCCACAATAATGCCTCCGGGCGGCTTAAGATTCACTAATTATCGCCCACGACTTGAGACCACACGTCCCCAGCTCGATTCCACAGCTGGTACGTCTGCACACTTCTCTTCTCTTCGAGATATATCACTAGGGGTTCCCTTCTGACGGGAGCTCAACGGAGCGCGGCTTTTCCCCTGCGATGTCTGGCCTCAAGTGAGGTCAAAGCCCCTCCAGAAGCGAGCCTCACGCCTCCAGCAAAATGTCCACATCTCCTAACCAGTCACTTATCTGTTTTCTTCTACACTGCTCATAATCTTAAAGTGTTTATCATATCCAAGCAACTATGTTACATATGCGTTATCACCTCAATATTTGCTAGACTTTCTAATCAGTTCAGGCTTGATGAATAACTCTCAAGGAGGGAGACTCGTTTTTCCTGTAGGCTGAGATCATAACACTCCCCTCCCCTTATTTTTGAGAGTTGTTCCAGTGGCAAAGCTCGGGATAATACATCAGCCACCACACTGTCTCGTTCTTCACCCCATATACTCCCTTAGGAGTCTACAATTAGTTCGTTGCACCTTGCAACATCTGGCTCACAACTCGCCAGAAATATGATCCTCTCACAAACGATCTGGCTCCTTTGGCACCTCTTGGCTAGGCTGTCCTCCTAGGATGCCTGCACTCCCTCGGTCCACTCTACTTATTGTTCCCACCCTCCATTTCCTCGTCTTCTTCTCTTCACGTCCAGAGTCAGACATCTGCTGTCTGTACCTCCTTTGTCGTCTTCACACTTCCATCTACTGCCATTATACTTCCGTCTCCTGTCATCATACTTCACTCCCTCGTCTTCACCGACGATCCTCCCTTTCGTCTCCTCATTTATCCAAGACCTCATCCTGTTTGACCTCCATCAAGTCCTCGGCTCTCTTCTACTCCTCCATGCTTGTATCATCATCCTCTTCTCACACTTCTCACCTCTATACCACTCCATTTCTTCTCCTTCAACACTTCTTCTTTCCCTAAAAGTTTCTCCGAGCACTGTACTACATCCAACAGCACTCGACCGTACATGTTGCTCTACCTCTCCTAGAGTGCTCGTAAGCATCTCTCCACACATACTGTCTCTTCTCCTTTCATTTCCTCGGTTATTACTCTTCACCATCTCTCCTCCACGTTTTCTGTGAAACATGTCAACTCTTGACATCTCCCACAACTTAACTCCACTATCCATATGCCTCTGTGCTCGTGGACGACTTGACGCTCTACTCCCGTCCTCAGTCTATCCACATCCTTCCTCATTTCTACTCAGCACAGTTGCATTCGCCTTCCGACTCTTAATTTCAGCAGTTTGGGCTCTACTCAGGTCCGCTATCTTCACATGATTCCTCTTCGGCTGGGTCATCTTCACTTTTGACCTCACCGAGACTTCATTTCCCTGGGCTGGACCTTCATCGAACAGCCACGCTATATCTACGTCGATATCTTCCACCAGCTGACTCGACACTGTCTCACCTTCTCCAGCGTCTTCCTTGTCGGCCACCTCTGCCTTCGTCACTACCGAGACAGGGTTTTTAATGGCTTGGCGGTCTCCTGACTCATCTCCTCGGATGTCAGTCAGGTTCACTCTCAGGTGTCCCACCCGTGCCGAGGCCTTGTGGGCACTCCTCTGGCACAGTCTCCGCTATGACTCTTGTCAACACCTTTGTCCCGCACAAGTCATTCCCCAGGATCACTTGGACTCCTGGAATAGGTATGTCGGGGCACACTCCCAACATCACCTCTGCCGACACATATTCCGACCTTAGCTGGACAGTACACACGGGCATGTCACTTTCAGACAACAACCCATATACCTTCATCTTACTCCTGCCAGCTAACCGTCGATCATTCCCAATCAGGCTTCTCGTAATCAAGCTCTGATTAGCTCCGGTATCCCTTAAGATACCCACTTCTACCTCAGGTTGGCCTCCTATACTGATTCAACCTTTGCTCATGAACGGCCTATACCTCTCGTTCACTAAGTTCATCTTCTGTGGTTTGTCTTGGAACACATTGGCATATTTACCTCGGGGGTCACACATGGCCAGGGTCACAATTCTCTTGCCCTGCCTACAATCTCGCATCACGTGACCCAATCGGTTACAATTGTAACACCTCACCTGGGAGAAATCTCTCCTATATGTACCAGAGTAGCTCTGACTCTGCCCACTCACATGAGAATTCCTCGGGCCAGGTACACTACTTGCACTCTGTGGGGTTTTACTGGACTCTTGATTTCCAGGATAACGATTAGTTTCTTGTTTAGCTCCTCCATCCTCACTTTCAGATGAAGTGCGCGACCTACTCTTCTGAGTTTTAGGGTACTTACTTTTATCTGCCCATTTATCAAAATTTTTCTCACCCCAGACTCTTCTGGGTCTTTCATAATTTCTTCCTCCCCAGACTCCACTGGATCTGCCATTGCTGCGTCTCACCTCGCTTCTCACTCTGTTCTCCCTTAAGCTCTTATATGCTTCGGTAATCATATCCGCCCTATCTGCGGCATCTTTCACCTCCTTTATCCCTGCTTCTTGGATCTTGAACTTTGTTTCGGGATGCATCATCTCCAAGAACTTCTCCATGACCATCAGTTGCTTCAGGTCAGCGTAAGATCCAACTCCAGCAGCCTCAATCCACTTCTGGAATCGTCTTTCCAGATCCCTTGCTGTCTCAGCAAACGTACACGCTCCAACTTTGATCATCTCTCTGAAGCGCTTCCTATAAGCTTCTGGGGTTAACTGAAACGAGCGCAATATGCTGCTTTTTACTGTGGCATAATCCTGGCACTCTTCCAGTGACAATTGGGTGTATGCCTCCCTGGCTGCCCCGGTCAATCTTAACTGGACCAGCTGGGCCCATTCCTCTTGTGGCCACTCTTTGATGCTGGCAACTTTTTCAAAATGCTCGAAGAAGCTCTCCGCCTCTTCGGGAACAAACAAGGGAATGTCCTTCTCCCTAACCCTAACATCTGGTGAGTGTAATACCTGGGTGGTGCTCTCTGGCAACCCATGTTCAATCCTTTGCTCAGCCAAGGTTCTATTCGCTTCTATCTGCATTTGTTTTGTTCTCTCTTTTTCTTTTTCGACTTGGGCTTTTTCTTTCTCCTGTTCCAACTCCAGTTCCCTTATTCTGGTTTTCTCTTTTTCTACTTCCAGTTTGGTTTTCTCTTTTTCTACTTCCAGTCTGGTTTTCTCTTTTTCCTTCTCGGCTTCATTTTTCATCTGGAGTTCTAATTTCATCTTTTCCAGCTGGAACTGTCTCTCCTCACGCTGCATCTGGAGCTCTAACTGGAATCTCTCCAAGCTCCTATTTCGGCTACTCCTGCTACTGCGGCTACTCTTGCTGCTCCTACTCGATCCCTGGGATCTCACTTCATCCTGCCCATCATCCTCCTTTCCACTTTCAGCTCCTTTTTGGGCTCTTTGCTCTGATGCTTCACTTCTGGCTCTCAACTGTCTAAGGATCTCATCCTTCATCCCAGCCACCTTAGATGCTTTCAACCTAATGCTACATTTTTCTGCTATTTGCTTCAATTGATCTCTCGTGCAACCTTCCAAGTCCTCAGGCTTGCCTGACTCCACAAATGCTTGCACCTTATCCATCTTTGTCCTGTGAGTCTTCCCAAGAGAGAGAATATACACCTGCGGTTACACAGTTTATCTATTTCAGCAAGGGGTGTACAAATCCACTCTTGGACAGGGTGTGGGTGTGTCAGTTCACTCTCCCGGACAGGCCCCCAATTTATTATAGTCTGGTGTTGGTTGGTGGTGTCGTCGTGTTCCTCCTTTACGGACAACCCAACCCACAACTCGGTAGAGTGCTTATACCTCACTAGGAGATCACCCTTGGCGTTTCTGGCTCATGGAGAGGGGCTCAACGTCACACATTTAGGGGATGCGGCTCCAACACTTAGCCTCGTTGTCACGTGCACACACCCTCTCGAGCCGCTGTGACTCCCCACTCTCTCCTTAGGTGATATGATCTCCTCAATCCCTTTTGACTTATTAGTATTACCTTCTACACTGTCCACAGCAGTGGTTCTTGGTTCTTTCTCTCTCTCTCTCCTTCTTTACTACCTCCTGGGAAGCCTCACTAGGACAAGGGCAAACACCAGCAAATTGGGATACATTTACTGGACAAAGCACATACACAATACATACACACATACAGTAATAATGAATCCTATACTCTATACTATTATAATCAGGTTGCACTCCAACATCATCAGAACTCTATCATCAGCTTATCAAGTGGTATCCTATCTCCTGGTTCACCACCTGATACTATCAACCTCCTCAAGTTGATCAAGTCTACATACACTGTTGCACCATCAGCAAGAGAATATATATATGTATCTATAAATGTGTACAAAGAAAATCAGCATTTGAATGCAATAACATATATCAGCCTAAATGTTCCTTGCTACACTGCAATGATCAATTGATCACCCTATCAGTCCTAGAACGCATACATCTGTAGGTAATCCAGCCTACGACTGTAACTCTACACTTCAGTATAAAACACACCTTGACATAAAAATGCCAACAATCATTCACCTCTCACTGTGTCTTGCACGCTAATGACAACCAAACACTATCAACTCCATACAAGTAATCCACCAGAACTTCCCCTCCCACCTCTGGAAGTTCACTACCCTAATATCCTTAGGTTCTTCCGGGCTTCACTACCAGGAAACTCTGCAGCTCCTCCAGGCTGCTATCATGAAGTTTCCTTGAGTAACTACGGTGCTTCACCCTTCTGCTAGGTTCCTCCACAGCTCTCTTGGCTGCTACACCATGAAGTTTCCTCGAGCAAATATGGTGCTTCACCACCTCTACAGAAGCATGTGACACTCCTCTTCACTGCTTCTCCTCCCAGCTCGAGGTCCTCTGCTTCACTACCTTGTAGTCTCATCAATTACCTCATCTAGGCTGGCTTCGAAGTTCTCAACAACTTCTTCCTCAAAGACAAACCTGCAACTCATCGACACTCCAATAAAAATGTTTCCCCTTTCACACATAAACAAAAATATTCACACAATATGATTGTCTCCAACCTCTATCTTTCCTCTATATACAGTGAGAGTGGACTCTCCCGTTTTGGGCAGGTCCATACTCCACCTCGCCTGGCGGCGGTCCTCACTCGCTGGGAGGGTCTTCCTCCATCAGGAGCCGGGCTCCCTCAGTCGTCTGTCAGAGCTCAGAGGGGACGGACGTCGCTCCGTGTTCCTCCCTCTTCACTCTCCTATTTCAGGCTTTCTGCCTTATTAAAACATGTCTAACTTATAAATAAACATCGCTACTGTCGCTGGGCACACGACCAACTACAAGCAATCACTATGAACTGACGTATATCGTGCTTACCACAGATCGTCTGGTCGAGGGCGCTTCTCCCTCTGATGGCGTCTGGTCACGGCGCTTCCACGGCCCACAATAATGCCTCCGGGCGGCTTAAGATTCACTAATTATCGCCCACGACTTGAGACCACACGTCCCCAGCTCGATTCCACAGCTGGTACGTCTGCACACTTCTCTTCTCTTCGAGATATATCACTAGGGGTTCCCTTCTGACGGGAGCTCAACGGAGCGCGGCTTTTCCCCTGCGCAGGCTTTTCCCCTGCGATGTCTGGCCTCAAGTGAGGTCAAAGCCCCTCCAGAAGCGAGCCTCACGCCTCCAGCAAAATGTCCACATCTCCTAACCAGTCACTTATCTGTTTTCTTCTACACTGCTCATAATCTTAAAGTGTTTATCATATCCAAGCAACTATGTTACATATGCGTTATCACCTCAATATTTGCTAGACCTTCTAATCAGGTCAGGCTTGATGAATAACTCTCAAGGAGGGAGACTCGTTTCTCCTGTAGGCTGAGATCATAACACTGCTACACACAGGTGGCTCACACAGGTGGCCCACACAGCCTGCTTCACACAGGTGGCTCGCACAACCTGCTTCAGACAGGTGGCTCACACAGGTGGCTCACACAGCCTGCTTCACACAGGTGGCTCACACAGGTGGCTCATACACCCTGCTTCACAAAGGTGGCTTACACAGGTGGCTCACACAGGTGTCTTACACAGATGTCTTACACAGGTCGCTCACACAGGTGTCTTAGACAGGTGTCTTACACAGGTGGTTCACACAGGTGGCTCACACAAGTGACTCACACGGGTGGGTCACACAGGTGTCTCACACAGGTGTCTCACACAGTTGGCTCACACAAGTGGCTCACACAGTTGGCTCACATAGGTGGCTTACACATGTGGCTCTCACAGGTGACTTACACAGGTGGCTCACACAGGTGGGTCACACAGGTGGCTCACACAGGTGACTCACACAGGTGGATCACACAGGTGGCTCACACAGGTGGCACACACAGGTGGCTCACACAGGTGGCCCACACAGCCTGCTTCACACAGGTGGCTCACACAGGTTGCTCACACAGGTGGCTCACACAGCCTGCTACACACAGGTGGCTCACACAGGTGGCCCACACAGCCTGCTTATCACAGGTGGCTCACACAGCCTGCTTCACACAGGTGGCTCACACAGGTGGCTCACACAGGTGGCTCACACAACCTGCTTCACACAGGTGGCTCACACAGGGTGCTCACGTAGGTGGTTCCACAGGTTGCTCACACAGGTGGCTCACACAGGTGGCTCACACAGGTTGCTCACACAGGTGGTTCACACAGGTGGCTCACACAGGTGGCTCACACAGGTGGCTCACACAGCCTGCTTCACACAGGTGGCTCACACAGGTGGCCCACACAGCCTGTTTCACACAGGTGGCTCACACAGGTTGTTCACACAGGTGGCTCACACAGCCTGCTTCACACAGGTGGCTGACACAGGTGGCTGACACAGGTGGCCCACACAGCCTGCTTCACACAGGTGGTTCACACAGGTGGCCCACACAGCCTGCTTCACACAGGTGGCTCACACAGCCTGCTTCACACAGGTGGCTCACACAGCCTGCTTCACACAGGTGGCCCACACAGGCGGCCCACACAACCTGCTTCACACAGGTGAAATTACAAACGAAACCACGAAGGAGGATATTCTCGAAAGGAAGAGTCGTCTGCAGCATATGGAGGGATACAAAAAAGTATTCCTGCAGAGGGACAGGACGAAGGAGGAGAGAGCCAGGGCAGCAGAGGCAAGGAGGAAGCGCAGGGAGAGAGGAGTAAACCAGGAAATCACAGCCCTCAACACAACAGTCCCAGAGACAAGAGGAGAACCCAAAACCAGCATCCCAGCAACACCAGAGGGGGGGGGGGGGCAACGCCACCACCCCCCTCTGCATAGAAACCCTCCCTTCCCCTCACCCTATCTGCCCCCACCCAACCCTCCCTCCCACCCCACCCCATTCTCACCCTGACACCCCCTTCCCCATTCCCATCATGTCCCCCCTCCCACCTTTTTCCCCCTGTCCCCCCTCCCCCTTCATCCCATACCCTCCCTCCCCCCTCACTGCATATCCTCCATGTCCCCCCTACCTCCTTAACCCACACCCTACCTGTCCCCTTTTCCCATAAACCCCCACCCCCCACCCCAAAATCCTCTGAGACCCTGCAAACCACCTCACGGATCCTCTCACCCACGGAACAGCTTCCCACACCAGCAGAATGCTTGCCAAGAAAGGGACATGAAAATGAACAGAAGAAAGTGAGCTTCAAGGCGATGTACACTAACATAGATAGGATTTCAAATAAAACAAGTGAACTTGGAGAATGGGCACTAGAAGAAAACCCAGACATAATAGCACTCACAGAAACAAAGTTAACGAAAATCATAACAAACGCAGTGTTTCCACAGGGCTACTATGTAGTGAGGAAAGAGAGAGAAGGGAGAGGAGGAGGTCGGGTAGCTCTGCTACTAAGAGAAGGTTGGAGTTTCGAAAAGATGGTAATTCGGAACTGTGAAGGTTTCAGTGACTACATTTCAGGCACCATAGCAACTGGAAGACAGAAAATTATAATAGTAGTCATATATAACCCCCCACCAAATGACAGAAGACCCAGACAGGAATATGATAGAAACAACTTGGCCACCATCAATATAATAGAGTGAGCAGCTTCTGTGGCTAGCAGGAACGGATCCAGACTTCTAATCATGGGAGACTTCAACCATGGGAAGATAGATTGGGGGAACAGAGACCCACATGGAGGCCCAGACACATGGAGAGCTAAGCTGCTGGATGTGGCAACAAGAAACTTTCTAAGTCAACACGTCAAGGGACCGACAAGAATGAGAGGAAGGGATGAACCAGCCTTGCTTGATCTGATATTTACCCTAAATGAGTCGGATATAAGGGAAGTTAAGTTGGAAGCCCCCTTGGGAATGAGTGATCATAGTGTATTGAGCTTTGAGTACCTAGTTGAGCTGGGAATTATCACTCCCAAAAAAGAACTGGGAACCAAAGGGCTGGCGTACCGAAAGGGAAACTATGAGGAAATGAATAAATTCCTATGGGATATACATTGGGACACAGAACTCGGAACCAAGTCCGTACAAGACATGATGGACTATGTCACCCAAAAATGTCAGGAGGCTGTAAGCAGGTTTGTCCCAGCCCGACAGGAAAAAACAGAGAAGCAAAGGAAGAATCCGTGGTTTAATAAGGAATGTATGAAAGCAAAGGAGCAGAACAAAAGGGCATGAAGGAATTTCCGTAATAACAGAACACCAGAAAGTAGAGAGAGATACCAGAGAACCAGGAACGAGTATGTCAGTGTGAGAAGAGCAGCTGAGAAAAGATATGAAAATGATATAGCTAATAAAGCCAAGACCGAACCCAAGCTACTACACAGTCACATCAGGAGGAAGACAATAGTGAAGGAACAGGTGATGAAACTTAGGGTGGGCGAGGACAGGTACACAGAGAATGACAAAGAGGTGTGTGAAGAACTCAACAAAAAGTTCCAGGAGGTCTTTACAATAGAACAGGGAGATGTCGAGGCGCTAGAAGAGGTGGCAGCAAACCAGGTGACCTTGGATAGGTTCGAAATTACAAGAGATGAGGTCAAGAAGCACCTATTGGAGCTGGATGTGAGAAAAGCTGTTGGGCCGGATGGAATCTCGCCATGGGTATAGAAAGAGTGTGCAGGAGCACTTTGCCTACCACTCTCCATAGTGTATAATACGTCACTGGAAACGGGGGACCTACCAGAAATATGGAAGACTGCTAATGTAGTACCAATATTTAAAAAGGGTGACAGACAAGAGGCACTGAACTACAGGCCAGTGTCCTTAACTTGTATACCATGCAAGGTGATGGAGAAGATTGTGAGAAAAAACCTAGTAACACATCTGGAGAGAACAGACTTCGTGACAACCTATCAACATGGGTTCAGGGAGGGTAAATCTTGCCTTACAGGTTTGATAGAATTCTACGATCAGGTGACAAATATTAAACAAGAAAGAAAAGGAGGAGCGGACTGCATTTTTTTGGACTGTCGGAAAGCCTTTGACACAGTACCCCATAAAAGGTTGATGCATAAGCTAGAGAAACAGGCAGGAGTAACTGGTAGGGCGCTCCAGTGGATAAGGGAGTACCTAAACAATAGGAAGCAGAGAGTTACAGTGAGGGGTGAGACCTCAGACTGGCGTGAAGTCACCAGTGGAGTCCCACAGGGCTCTGTACTTGGACCTATCCTGTTTCTGATATACGTAAATGATCTCCCAGAGGGAATAGACTCATTCCTCTCAATGTTTGCTGACGACGCCAAAATTATGAGAAGGTTTAAGACAGAGGAGGACAACTTGAGGCTTCAAGAAGACCTGGACAAGCTGCAAGAATGGTCGAACAAATAGCTGTTTGAGTTTAATCCAAGCAAATGTAATGTAATGAAGATAGGGGTAGGAAGCAGGAGACCAGATACAAGGTATCACTTGGGAGATGAAATACTTCAAGAGTCAGAGAGAGAGAAAGACCTGGGGGTTGATATCACGCCAGACCTGTCCCCTGATGCTCATATCAAGAGGATAACAGCAGCAGCATATGCCAGGTTGGCTAACATAAGAACGGCCTTTAGAAACTTGTGTATGGAATCTTTCAGAACATTATATACCACATATGTCAGACCAATCCTGGAGTATGCGGCACCAGCATGGAGTCCATATCTAGTCAAGCATAAGACTAAAATGGAAAAGGTTCAAAGGTTTGCCACCAGACTAGTACCCGAGCTGAGAGGTATGAGCTACGAGGAGAGACTACGGGAATTAAACCTCACTTTGTTGGAAGACAGAAGAGTTAGGGGGGACATGATCACCACATTCAAGATCCTCAAAGGAATTGACAGGGTTGATAAAGACATGCTGTTTAACACAAGGGGCACACGCACTAGGGGACACAGGTGGAAACTGAGTGCCCAAATGAGCCACAGAGATATTAGAAAGAACATTTTTAGTGTCAGAGTGGTTGACAAATGGAATGCATTAGGAAGTGATGTGGTGGAGGCTGACTCCATACACAGTTTAAAGTGTAGATATGATAGAGCTCAATAGGCTCAGGAACCTGTACACCTGTTGATTGACAGTTGAGAGGCGGGAAAAAAGAGCCAGAGCTCAACCCCCGCAAGCACAACTAGGTGAGTAACTAGGTGAGTACAGGTGGCTCACACAGGTGGCTCACACAGCCTGCTTCCCACAGGTGGCTCACACAGCCTGCTTCACACAGGTGGCTCACACAAGTGTCCCACACAGCCTGCTTCACACAGGTGGCTCACACAGCCTGCTTCACACAGGTGGCTCACACAGATGGCCCACACAGCCTGCTTCACACAGGTGGCCCAAACAGCCTGCTTCACATAGGTGGTTTACACAGGTGGCTCACACAGTTGTCTTACACAGTTGGCTCACACAGGTGGCTCACACGGGTGGGTCACACAAGTGGATCACACAGGGGACTCACACAGGTGGCTCACACAGGTGGCTCACACAGGTGGCCTACACAGCCTGCTTCACACATGTGGCTCACACATCCTTCTTCACACAGGTGGCTCACACAGCCTGCTTCACACAGGTGGCTCACACATCCTTCTTCACACAGGTGGCCTACACAGCCTGCTTCACACATGTGGCTCACACATCCTTCTTCACACAGGTGGCTCACACAGCCTGCTTCATACAGGTGGCTCACACAGCCTGCTTCACACAGGTGGCACACACAGCCTGCTTCACACAGGTGGCTCACACATCCTGCTTCACACAGGTGGCTCACACAGGTGGCTCACACAGGTGGCTCACACAGGTGACTCACACAGGTGACTCACATAGGTGGCTCACACAAGTAGCTCACACAGGCAAATATTAAACACCAGAAAGGCGCGTGTGTGTGTGTGTGGTACTTTCTTGTGGTCTTAAGAAATGTTTCTCTGAGAATCCATACCTCTTATTGACTCACCTGTTTTGTCATTGCTGGCCTCGATCCCCCTCCCCTCCCATCCCTTCCTGTTGGAAATATGTTTCTTGCTCAGTGTATCTATCGGGAAGGCCATCTACCCGAATCTATCGCCGTGATCCTTTCACCTCTACTCCTTCATGTGTGTTTGAATCTTGTATTAAAAGGGCCTTATGTGCCTATAAATGGCGTAACCTTCACTCTGAGCCACAGGAAGGGGGGCCCAGGAACGCTGCTGCTACTGCTGCTGTTGCTGCTGCTGCGCAGGGTTTCTGGTATCAATTCCTTCTCGCTTGCTTACGATGGATAGAGTCAGTGTTAGACCTGAGGCCTGTCAACCTCGGAGGGTTATCAAAGCCACCGCAGTACCTCACACGCCGATCAGTAGGTTCAGTCTAGGTTTGGACATAGTCTAGACCTAGAGTATACTCTCAGGGTATGTACTCCGAGAAAGGATGTGTATATATACAACAAAATATATGTACTCGTGTATATACAATCCACACTCGGTGTATTTGCAACCTGTCCTCGTAGTAGGACGTTGCAGTTTGTCGTATACTTTAAGGCCTAACACGGTCATACAGGAAAATGAAAGCGGTTCGCGAAATTGACACACTAGACCGTGTTGTGTTCGCGGGTCTTCTGGTTGGTTGGGACCAGGTACCTTAGTACGACCGTTTCTTGAAGTTGGGAACGCCCGCGAGAACGTTTTGAACCGTTTTGTATAGTGATAAACACCCTGATCTGTTCTCCTCCCAAGCAAGAACAACGTCAGATCGAGCCCTGGGCAGGTAGGGAGAATAGGGACTGTCCCCTTCATAGCTGTCACAGACGTACATAGCAGTAATTGAAGACTTGGAAACAAAACTATCCGTGGGTCGTATTTTGGGGAAAATGGCCTGGCAGCTATGACAGTTGCACTCCTCACTGTGTCATCCAGCCACAGGTCCACACAAGTTGCGTTGCTGTATAACTTAAAAAAAAACGTATCCTCTCATATAAGTTTATCATTATCGTTTCTCACCAAAACGTGGGAAAAGCCCACCAAAGGGCTCTCTCTCTCTCTCTCTCTCTGTCACTACTTACATGGCTCCTGCTCTTGCCCTTGTCAGCTCCCAGTGCCTGTGGGTCAGCCCCGTTGCCTGTAGGTCAGCCCCAGTGCTTGTGGGTCAGCCCCCAGTGCCTCTGGGTCAGCCCCCAGTGCCTCTGGGTCAGCCCCCAGTGCCTGTGTGTCAGCCCCAGTGCCTGCTGGTCAGCCCCCAGTGCCTATGGGTCAGCCCCAGTGCCTGAGGGTCAGCACCAGTGCCTGTAGGTCAGCCCCCAGTGCCTGTAGATCAGGCACTGCTGGTTGACTCTCAAACCCTGCTTCACACAGGTGGCTCACACAGGTGGCTCACGCAGCCTGCTTCACACAGGTGACTCACAAAGCCTGCTTCACACAGGTGGCTCACACAGGTGGCTCACGCAGCCTGCTTCACACAGTTGACTCACAAAGGCTGATTCACACAGGTGGCTCACACAGGTGGCTCACGCAGCCTGCTTCACACAGTTGACTCACAAAGCCTGCTTCACACAGGTGGCTCGCACAGGTGGCACACAAAGGTGGGTCACGCAGGTGGCTCACACAGGTGGCTCTCACAGGTGGCTCACACAGCCTGCCTCACACAGGTGGCTCACACAGGTGGCTCACACATTCTGCCTCACTCAGGTGGCTCACACAGGTGGCTCACACAGCCTGCTTCACACAGGAGGCTCACACAGCCTGTTTCACACAGGTGGCTCACAAAGCCTGCCTCACACAGGTGGCTCATACAGCCTGCCTCACACAGGTGGCTCACACAGGTGACTCACACATGTGGCTCACACAGGTGGCTCACACAGGTGGCTCACACAGCCTGCTTCACACAGGTGGCTCACACAGGTGGCTCACACAGCCTGCTTCACACAGGTGGCTCACACAGGTGGCTCACACAGGTGGCTCACACAAGTAGCTCACACAGGTGGCTCACACAGGTGACTCACACAGGTGACTCACACAGGTGACTCACACAGGTGGCTCACACAGGTGGCTCACATAGGTGGCTCACACAAGTAGCTCACACAGGTGGCTCACACAGGTGACTCACACAGATGACTCACACAGGTGGCTCACACAGGTGACTCACACAGGTGGCTCACACAAGTAGCTCACACAGGCAAATATTAAACACCAGAAAGGCGCGTGTGTGTGTGTGTGGTACTTTCTTGTGGTCTTAAGAAATGTTTCTCTGAGAATCCATACCTCTTATTGACTCACCTGTTTTGTCATTGCTGGCCTCGATCCCCCTCCCCTCCCATCCCTTCCTGTTGGAAATATGTTTCTTGCTCAGTGTATCTATCGGGAAGGCCATCTACCCGTATCTATCGCCGTGATCCTTTCACCTCTACTCCTTCATGTGTGTTTGAATCTTGTATTAAAAGGGCCTTATGTGCCTATAAATGGTGTAACCTTCACTCTGAGCCACAGGAAGGGGGGCCCAGGAACGCTGCTGCTACTGCTGCTGTTGCTGCTGCTGCGCAGGGTTTCTGGTATCAATTCCTTCTCGCTTGCTTACGATGGATAGAGTCGGTGTTAGACCTGAGGCCTGTCAACCTCGTAGGGTTATCAAGGCCACCGCAGTACCTCACACGCCGATCAGTAGGTTCAGTCTAGGTTTGGACATAGTCTAGACCTAGAGTATACTCTCAGGGTATGTACTCCGAGAAAGGATGTGTATATATACAACAAAATATATGTACTCGTGTATATACAATCCACACTCGGTGTATTTGCAACCTGTCCTCGTAGTAGGACGTCGCAGTTTGTCGTATACTTTAAGGCCTAACACGGTCATACAGGAAAATGAAAGCGGTTCGCGAAATTGACACACTGGACCGTGTTGTGTTCGCGGGTCTTCTGGTTGGTTGGGACCAGGTACCTTAGTACGACCGTTTCTTGAAGTTGGGAACGCCCGCGAGAACGTTTTGAACCGTTTTGTATAGTGATAAACACCCTGATCTGTTCTCCTCCCAAGCAAGAACAACGTCAGATCGAGCCCTGGGCAGGTAGGGAGAATTGGGACTGTCCCCTTCATAGCTGTCACAGACGTACATAGCAGTAATTGAAGACTTGGAAACAAAACTATCCGTGGGTCGTATTTTGGGGAAAATGGCCTGGCAGCTATGACAGTTGCACTCCTCACTGTGTCATCCAGCCACAGGTTCACAAAAGTTGCGTTGCTGTATAACTTAAAAAAAAACGTATCCTCTCATATAAGTTTATCATTATCGTTTCTCACCAAAACGTGGGAAAAGCCCACCAAAGGGCTCTCTCTCTCTCTCTCTGTCACTACTTACATGGCTCCTGCTCTTGCCCTTGTCAGCTCCCAGTGCCTGTGGGTCAGCCCCGTTGCCTGTAGGTCAGCCCCAGTGCTTGTGGGTCAGCCCCCAGTGCCTCTGGGTCAGCCCCCAATACCTGTGGGTTAGCCCCAATTTCCTGTAGGTCAGCCCGAGTGCCTGTGTGTCAGCCCCAGTGCCAGCTGGTCGGCCCTAAGTGCTTATGGGTCAGTCCCAATGCCTGTGGATCAGCCCTAATGGCTGAGAGTAAGCCCCAATGCCTGTGGGTCAGCCCCCAGTGCCTGTAGATCAGGCACTGGGGGTTGACTCACAAACCCTGCTTCACACAGGTGGCTCACACAGGTGGCTCATACAGGGTGCTCACACAGGTGGCTCACACAGGTTGCTCACACAGGTGGCTCACACAGGTTGCTCACACAGGTGGCTCACACAGGTTGCTCACACAGGTGGCTCACACAGGTTGCTCACACAGGTGGCTCATACAGGGTGCTCACACAGGTGGCTCACACAGGTTGCTCACACAGGTGGCTCACACAGGTTGCTCACACAGGTGGCTCACGCAGCCTGCTTCACACAGGTGGCTCACACAGCCTTATTCACACAGGTGGCTCACGCAGCCTGCTTCACACAGGTGGCTCACGCAGCCTGCTTCACACAGGTGGCTCACGCAGCCTGCTTCACACAGGTGGCTCACGCAGCCTGCTTCACACAGGTGGCTCACACAGCCTGCTTCACACAGGTGGCTCACACAGCCTGCTTCACACAGGTGGCTCACGCAGCCTGCTTCACACAGGTGGCTCACGCAGCCTGCTTCACACAGGTGGCTCACGCAGCCTGCTTCACACAGGTGGCTCACACAGCCATTTTCACACAGGTGGCTCACACAGCCTGCTTCACACAGGTGGCTCAAACAGCCTGCTTCACACAGGTGGCTCACACAGGTGGCTCACACAGGTGGCTCACACAGCCTGCTTCGTGCTGGTGGCTCACACAGGTGGCTAACACAGGTGGCTCACACAGTCTGCTACACACAGTTGGGTCACATAGGTGGCTCGCACAGGTGACTCACACAGGTGACTCACACAGGTGGCTCACATAGGGGGCTCACACAGGTGGCTCACACAGCCTGCTTCACACAGGTGGCTCACACAGGTGGCTCACACAGATGGCTCACATAGGTGGCTCACACAGGTGGCTCACACTGGTGGCTCACATAGGTGGCTCACATAGGTGGCTCACACAGGTGGCTCACACAGGTGACTCACACAGTAGGCTCAAATAGGTGGCTCACACAGGTGGCTCACACAGGTGACTCACACAGGTGACTCACACAGGTGGCTCACATAGGTGACTCACACAGTTGACTCACACAGTTGGCTCACATAGGTGGCTCACACAGGTGGCTCACACAGGTGGCTCACACAGGTGACTCACACAGGTGGCTCACATAGGTGACTCACACAGGTGACTCACACAGGTGGCTCACACAGGTGGCTCACACAGGTGGCTCACACAGGTGGCTCACACAGCCTGCTTCACACAGCTGGCTCACACAGGTGGCTCACACAGGTGGCTCACACAGGTGACTCACACAGGTGACTCACACAGGTGGCTCACACAAGTAGCTCACACAGGTGGCTCACACAGGTGACTCACACAGATGACTCACACAGGTGACTCACACAGGTGACTCACACAGGTGGCTCACACAAGTAGCTCACACAGGCAAATATTAAACACCAGAAAGGCGCGTGTGTGTGTGTGTGGTACTTTCTTGTGGTCTTAAGAAATGTTTCTCTGAGAATCCATACCTCTTATTGACTCACCTGTTTTGTCATTGCTGGCCTCGATCCCCCTCCCCTCCCATCCCTTCCTGTTGGAAATATGTTTCTTGCTCAGTGTATCTATCGGGAAGGCCATCTACCCGTATCTATCGCCGTGATCCTTTCACCTCTACTCCTTCATGTGTGTTTGAATCTTGTATTAAAAGGGCCTTATGTGCCTATAAATGGTGTAACCTTCACTCTGAGCCACAGGAAGGGGGGCCCAGGAACGCTGCTGCTACTGCTGCTGTTGCTGCTGCTGCGCAGGGTTTCTGGTATCAATTCCTTCTCGCTTGCTTACGATGGATAGAGTCGGTGTTAGACCTGAGGCCTGTCAACCTCGTAGGGTTATCAAGGCCACCGCAGTACCTCACACGCCGATCAGTAGGTTCAGTGTAGGTTTGGACATACTCTAGACCTAGAGTATACTCTCAGGGTATGTACTCCGAGAAAGGATGTGTATATATACAACAAAATATATGTACTCGTGTATATACAATCCACACTCGGTGTATTTGCAACCTGTCCTCGTAGTAGGATGTCGCAGTTTGTCGTATACTTTAAGGCCTAACACGGTCATACAGGAAAATGAAAGCGGTTCGCGAAATTGACACACTGGACCGTGTTGTGTTCGCGGGTCTTCTGGTTGGTTGGGACCAGGTACCTTAGTACGACCGTTTCTTGAAGTTGGGAACGCCCGCGAGAACGTTTTGAACCGTTTTGTATAGTGATAAACACCCTGATCTGTTCTCCTCCCAAGCAAGAACAACGTCAGATCGAGCCCTGGGCAGGTAGGGAGAATTGGGACTGTCCCCTTCATAGCTGTCACAGACGTACATAGCAGTAATTGAAGACTTGGAAACAAAACTATCCGTGGGTCGTATTTTGGGGAAAATGGCCTGGCAGCTATGACAGTTGCACTCCTCACTGTGTCATCCAGCCACAGGTTCACACAAGTTGCGTTGCTGTATAACTTAAAAAAAAACGTATCCTCTCATATAAGTTTATCATTATCGTTTCTCACCAAAACGTGGGAAAAGCCCACCAAAGGGCTCTCTCTCTCTCTCTCTGTCACTACTTACATGGCTCCTGCTCTTGCCCTTGTCAGCTCCCAGTGCCTGTGGGTCAGCCCCGTTGCCTGTAGGTCAGCCCCAGTGCTTGTGGGTCAGCCCCCAGTGCCTCTGGGTCAGCCCCCAATACCTGTGGGTTAGCCCCAATTTCCTGTAGGTCAGCCCGAGTGCCTGTGTGTCAGCCCCAGTGCCAGCTGGTCGGCCCTAAGTGCTTATGGGTCAGTCCCAATGCCTGTGGATCAGCCCTAATGGCTGAGAGTAAGCCCCAATGCCTGTGGGTCAGCCCCCAGTGCCTGTAGATCAGGCACTGGGGGTTGACTCACAAACCCTGCTTCACACAGGTGGCTCACACAGGTGGCTCATACAGGGTGCTCACACAGGTGGCTCACACAGGTTGCTCACACAGGTGGCTCACACAGGTTGCTCACACAGGTGGCTCACACAGGTTGCTCACACAGGTGGCTCACACAGGTTGCTCACACAGGTGGCTCATACAGGGTGCTCACACAGGTGGCTCACACAGGTTGCTCACACAGGTGGCTCACACAGGTTGCTCACACAGGTGGCTCACGCAGCCTGCTTCACACAGGTGGCTCACACAGCCTTATTCACACAGGTGGCTCACGCAGCCTGCTTCACACAGGTGGCTCACGCAGCCTGCTTCACACAGGTGGCTCACGCAGCCTGCTTCACACAGGTGGCTCACGCAGCCTGCTTCACACAGGTGGCTCACACAGCCTGCTTCACACAGGTGGCTCACACAGCCTGCTTCACACAGGTGGCTCACGCAGCCTGCTTCACACAGGTGGCTCACGCAGCCTGCTTCACACAGGTGGCTCACACAGGTGGCTCACACAGCCATTTTCACACAGGTGGCTCACACAGCCTGCTTCACACAGGTGGCTCAAACAGCCTGCTTCACACAGGTGGCTCAAACAGCCTGCTTCACACAGGTGGCTCACACAGGTGGCTCACACAGGTGGCTCACACAGCCTGCTTCGTGCTGGTGGCTCACACAGGTGGCTAACACAGGTGGCTCACACAGTCTGCTACACACAGTTGGGTCACATAGGTGGCTCGCACAGGTGACTCACACAGGTGACTCACACAGGTGGCTCACATAGGGGGCTCACACAGGTGGCTCACACAGCCTGCTTCACACAGGTGGCTCACACAGGTGGCTCACACAGATGGCTCACATAGGTGGCTCACACAGGTGGCTCACACTGGTGGCTCACATAGGTGGCTCACATAGGTGGCTCACACAGGTGGCTCACACAGGTGACTCACACAGTAGGCTCAAATAGGTGGCTCACACAGGTGGCTCACACAGGTGACTCACACAGGTGACTCACACAGGTGGCTCACATAGGTGACTCACACAGTTGACTCACACAGTTGGCTCACATAGGTGGCTCACACAGGTGGCTCACACAGGTGGCTCACACAGGTGACTCACACAGGTGGCTCACATAGGTGACTCACACAGGTGACTCACACAGGTGGCTCACACAGGTGGCTCACACAGGTGGCTCACACAGGTGGCTCACACAGGTGGCTCACACAGCCTGCTTCACACAGCTGGCTCACACAGGTGGCTCACACAGGTGGCTCACACAGGTGACTCACACAGGTGACTCACACAGGTGGCTCACACAAGTAGCTCACACAGGTGGCTCACACAGGTGACTCACACAGATGACTCACACAGGTGACTCACACAGGTGACTCACACAGGTGGCTCACACAAGTAGCTCACACAGGCAAATATTAAACACCAGAAAGGCGCGTGTGTGTGTGTGTGGTACTTTCTTGTGGTCTTAAGAAATGTTTCTCTGAGAATCCATACCTCTTATTGACTCACCTGTTTTGTCATTGCTGGCCTCGATCCCCCTCCCCTCCCATCCCTTCCTGTTGGAAATATGTTTCTTGCTCAGTGTATCTATCGGGAAGGCCATCTACCCGTATCTATCGCCGTGATCCTTTCACCTCTACTCCTTCATGTGTGTTTGAATCTTGTATTAAAAGGGCCTTATGTGCCTATAAATGGTGTAACCTTCACTCTGAGCCACAGGAAGGGGGGCCCAGGAACGCTGCTGCTACTGCTGCTGTTGCTGCTGCTGCGCAGGGTTTCTGGTATCAATTCCTTCTCGCTTGCTTACGATGGATAGAGTCGGTGTTAGACCTGAGGCCTGTCAACCTCGTAGGGTTATCAAGGCCACCGCAGTACCTCACACGCCGATCAGTAGGTTCAGTCTAGGTTTGGACATAGTCTAGACCTAGAGTATACTCTCAGGGTATGTACTCCGAGAAAGGATGTGTATATATACAACAAAATATATGTACTCGTGTATATACAATCCACACTCGGTGTATTTGCAACCTGTCCTCGTAGTAGGATGTCGCAGTTTGTCGTATACTTTAAGGCCTAACACGGTCATACAGGAAAATGAAAGCGGTTCGCGAAATTGACACACTGGACCGTGTTGTGTTCGCGGGTCTTCTGGTTGGTTGGGACCAGGTACCTTAGTACGACCGTTTCTTGAAGTTGGGAACGCCCGCGAGAACGTTTTGAACCGTTTTGTATAGTGATAAACACCCTGATCTGTTCTCCTCCCAAGCAAGAACAACGTCAGATCGAGCCCTGGGCAGGTAGGGAGAATTGGGACTGTCCCCTTCATAGCTGTCACAGACGTACATAGCAGTAATTGAAGACTTGGAAACAAAACTATCCGTGGGTCGTATTTTGGGGAAAATGGCCTGGCAGCTATGACAGTTGCACTCCTCACTGTGTCATCCAGCCACAGGTTCACACAAGTTGCGTTGCTGTATAACTTAAAAAAAAACGTATCCTCTCATATAAGTTTATCATTATCGTTTCTCACCAAAACGTGGGAAAAGCCCACCAAAGGGCTCTCTCTCTCTCTCTCTGTCACTACTTACATGGCTCCTGCTCTTGCCCTTGTCAGCTCCCAGTGCCTGTGGGTCAGCCCCGTTGCCTGTAGGTCAGCCCCAGTGCTTGTGGGTCAGCCCCCAGTGCCTCTGGGTCAGCCCCCAATACCTGTGGGTTAGCCCCAATTTCCTGTAGGTCAGCCCGAGTGCCTGTGTGTCAGCCCCAGTGCCAGCTGGTCGGCCCTAAGTGCTTATGGGTCAGTCCCAATGCCTGTGGATCAGCCCTAATGGCTGAGAGTAAGCCCCAATGCCTGTGGGTCAGCCCCCAGTGCCTGTAGATCAGGCACTGGGGGTTGACTCACAAACCCTGCTTCACACAGGTGGCTCACACAGGTGGCTCATACAGGGTGCTCACACAGGTGGCTCACACAGGTTGCTCACACAGGTGGCTCACACAGGTTGCTCACACAGGTGGCTCACACAGGTTGCTCACACAGGTGGCTCACACAGGTTGCTCACACAGGTGGCTCATACAGGGTGCTCACACAGGTGGCTCACACAGGTTGCTCACACAGGTGGCTCACACAGGTTGCTCACACAGGTGGCTCACGCAGCCTGCTTCACACAGGTGGCTCACACAGCCTTATTCACACAGGTGGCTCACGCAGCCTGCTTCACACAGGTGGCTCACGCAGCCTGCTTCACACAGGTGGCTCACGCAGCCTGCTTCACACAGGTGGCTCACGCAGCCTGCTTCACACAGGTGGCTCACACAGCCTGCTTCACACAGGTGGCTCACACAGCCTGCTTCACACAGGTGGCTCACGCAGCCTGCTTCACACAGGTGGCTCACGCAGCCTGCTTCACACAGGTGGCTCACGCAGCCTGCTTCACACAGGTGGCTCACACAGCCATTTTCACACAGGTGGCTCACACAGCCTGCTTCACACAGGTGGCTCAAACAGCCTGCTTCACACAGGTGGCTCACACAGGTGGCTCACACAGCCTGCTTCGTGCAGGTGGCTCACACAGGTGGCTAACACAGGTAGCTCACACAGTCTGCTACACACAGTTGGGTCACATAGGTGGCTCGCACAGGTGACTCACACAGGTGACTCACACAGGTGGCTCACATAGGGGGCTCACACAGGTGGCTCACACAGCCTGCTTCACACAGGTGGCTCACACAGGTGGCTCACACAGATGGCTCACATAGGTGGCTCACACAGGTGACTCACACTGGTGGCTCACATAGGTGGCTCACATAGGTGGCTCACACAGGTGGCTCACACAGGTGACTCACACAGTAGGCTCAAATAGGTGGCTCACACAGGTGGCTCACACAGGTGACTCACACAGGTGACTCACACAGGTGGCTCACATAGGAGACTCACACAGTTGACTCACACAGGTGGCTCACACAGGTGACTCACACAGGTGACTCACACAGGTGGCTCACATAGGTGACTCACACAGGTGACTCACACAGTTGGCTCACATAGGTGGCTCACACAGGTGGCTCACACAGGTGGCTCACACAGGTGACTCACACAGGTGGCTCACATAGGTGACTCACACAGGTGACTCACACAGGTGGCTCACACAGGTGGCTCACACAGGTGGCTCACACAGGTGGCTCACACAGGTGGCTCACACAGCCTGCTTCACACAGCTGGCTCACACAGGTGGCTCACACAGGTGGCTCACACAGGTGACTCACACAGGTGACTCACACAGGTGGCTCACACAAGTAGCTCACACAGGTGGCTCACACAGGTGACTCACACAGATGACTCACACAGGTGACTCACACAGGTGACTCACACAGGTGGCTCACACAAGTAGCTCACACAGGCAAATATTAAACACCAGAAAGGCGCGTGTGTGTGTGTGTGGTACTTTCTTGTGGTCTTAAGAAATGTTTCTCTGAGAATCCATACCTCTTATTGACTCACCTGTTTTGTCATTGCTGGCCTCGATCCCCCTCCCCTCCCATCCCTTCCTGTTGGAAATATGTTTCTTGCTCAGTGTATCTATCGGGAAGGCCATCTACCCGTATCTATCGCCGTGATCCTTTCACCTCTACTCCTTCATGTGTGTTTGAATCTTGTATTAAAAGGGCCTTATGTGCCTATAAATGGTGTAACCTTCACTCTGAGCCACAGGAAGGGGGGCCCAGGAACGCTGCTGCTACTGCTGCTGTTGCTGCTGCTGCGCAGGGTTTCTGGTATCAATTCCTTCTCGCTTGCTTACGATGGATAGAGTCGGTGTTAGACCTGAGGCCTGTCAACCTCGTAGGGTTATCAAGGCCACCGCAGTACCTCACACGCCGATCAGTAGGTTCAGTCTAGGTTTGGACATAGTCTAGACCTAGAGTATACTCTCAGGGTATGTACTCCGAGAAAGGATGTGTATATATACAACAAAATATATGTACTCGTGTATATACAATCCACACTCGGTGTATTTGCAACCTGTCCTCGTAGTAGGACGTCGCAGTTTGTCGTATACTTTAAGGCCTAACACGGTCATACAGGAAAATGAAAGCGGTTCGCGGAATTGACACACTAGACCGTGTTGTGTTCGCGGGTCTTCTGGTTGGTTGGGACCAGGTACCTTAGTACGACCGTTTCTTGAAGTTGGGAACGCCCGCGAGAACGTTTTGAACCGTTTTGTATAGTGATAAACACCCTGATCTGTTCTCCTCCCAAGCAAGAACAACGTCAGATCGAGCCCTGGGCAGGTAGGGAGAATTGGGACTGTCCCCTTCATAGCTGTCACAGACGTACATAGCAGTAATTGAAGACTTGGAAACAAAACTATCCGTGGGTCGTATTTTGGGGAAAATGGCCTGGCAGCTATGACAGTTGCACTCCTCACTGTGTCATCCAGCCACAGGTCCACACAAGTTGCGTTGCTGTATAACTTAAAAAAAAACGTATCCTCTCATATACGTTTATCATTATCGTTTCTCACCAAAACGTGGGAAAAGCCCACCAAAGGGCTCTCTCTCTCTCTCTCTGTCACTACTTACATGGCTCCTGCTCTTGCCCTTGTCAGCTCCCAGTGCCTGTGGGTCAGCCCCGTTGCCTGTAGGTCAGCCCCAGTGCTTGTGGGTCAGCCCCCAGTGCCTCTGGGTCAGCCCCCAGTGCCTGTGGGTTAGCCCCAATTTCCTGTAGGTCAGTCCGAGTGCCTGTGTGTCAGCCCCAGTGCCTGCTGGTGGGCCCTAAGTGCTTATGGGTCAGTCCCAATGCCTGTGGATCAGCCCTAATGGCTGAGAGTAAGCCCCAATGCCTGTGGGTCAGCCCCCAGTGCCTGTAGATCAGGCACTGGGGGTTGACTCACAAACCCTGCTTCACACAGGTGGCTCACACAGGTGGCTCATACAGGGTGCTCACACAGGTGGCTCACACAGGTTGCTCACACAGGTGGCTCACACAGGTGGCTCACACAGGTTGCTCACACAGGTGGCTCACACAGGTTGCTCACACATGTGGCTCATACAGGGTGCTCACACAGGTGGCTCACACAGGTTGCTCACACAGGTGGCTCACACAGGTTGCTCACACAGGTGGCTCGCGCAGCCTGCTTCACACAGGTGGCTCACACAGCCTTATTCACACAGGTGGCTCACGCAGCCTGCTTCACACAGGTGGCTCACGCAGCCTGCTTCACACAGGTGGCTCACGCAGCCTGCTTCACACAGGTGGCTCACACAGCCTGCTTCACACAGGTGGCTCACACAGCCTGCTTCACACAGGTGGCTCACGCAGCCTGCTTCACACAGGTGGCTCACGCAGCCTGCTTCACACAGGTGGCTCACGCAGCCTGCTTCACACAGGTGGCTCACACAGCCTGCTTCACACAGGTGGCTCACACAGCCTGCTTCACACAGGTGGCTCACGCAGCCTGCTTCACACAGGTGGCTCACGCAGCCTGCTTCACACAGGTGGCTCACGCAGCCTGCTTCACACAGGTGGCTCACACAGGTGGCTCACACAGCCTGCTTCACACAGGTGGCTCACGCAGCCTGCTTCACACAGGTGGCTCACGCAGCCTGCTTCACACAGGTGGCTCACGCAGCCTGCTTCACACAGGTGGCTCACACAGCCTGCTTCACACAGGTGGCTCACGCAGCCTGCTTCACACAGGTGGCTCACGCAGCCTGCTTCACACAGGTGGCTCACGCAGCCTGCTTCACACAGGTGGCTCACACAGGTGCCTCACACAGGTGGCCCACACAAATTGAGATGAAGTTCCACTTGTCTTGCAGATATCAGGTGGCTCAGCCATTGGGTAAAAAGGAGAGAGGGAGAGAGAGAGAGAGAGAGAGAGAGAGAGAGAGAGAGAGAGAGAGAGAGGGAGAGGGAGAGGGAGAGGGAGAGGGAGAGGGAGAGGGAGAGGGAGAGAGAGAGAGAGAGAGGGAGAGAGAGAGAGAGAGAGAGAGAGAGAGAGAGAGAGAGAGAGAGAGAGAGAGAGAGAGAGGGAGAGGGAGAGGGAGAGGGAGAGGGAGAGGGAGAGAGAGAGAGAGAGAGAGAGAGAGAGAGAGAGAGAGAGAGAGAGAGAGAGAGAGAGAGAGAGAGAGAGAGAGAGAGAGAGAGAGAGAGAGAGGGAGGGAGAGGGAGAGGGAGAGGGAGAGGGAGAGAGAGAGAGAGAGAGAGAGAGAGAGAGAGAGAGGGAGAGAGAGGGAGAGAGAGGGAGGGAGAGGGAGGGAGAGGGAGGGAGAGGGAGGGAGAGGGAGGGAGAGGGAGGGAGAGGGAGGGAGAGGGAGGGAGAGGGAGGGAGAGGGAGGGAGAGGGAGGGAGAGGGAGGGAGAGGGAGGGAGAGGGAGGGAGAGGGAGGGAGAGGGAGGGAGAGAGAGAGAGAGAGAGGGTAAACATGACACACGAGACACAAGTTACAGTGCGTGCTGGGAAGCCATAACTCACCTGTGGTAGGAGAGGATGGCGGCCAGGAAGCAGATGGCAGCCAGGACGTCTGCTCGCCCCACCAGTCCTGTCACCTGATGGAGAGCCTCTATTATGTACCCACAACCTGATGGATCAGTCTTAATGTACATTAGATTTATTGACATACATACACATGCACAGATAATCATACACACATACGCAAGTATGTATAGACACAAAGTTTCAACCCCCCATTATATACAGGTGCGTATAGTGTAGAAGTTCCTATCCCAAACATATACATGGACAGATGCGTATATTCTTCACACTAGATATAGAGTTCTTACCACCAATATACGCACTGCCAGTTGCGTCAAGAACACGCACCACGATCACACTAAGAACACGCACCACCACACGCACTAAGAACACGCACCACCACACGCACTAAGAACACGCACCACCACACGCACTAAGAATATGATCCTGGCGACCGTGAGCAGAGGCGAGCGCTGTACTCACCGCCTCGGTGTGGACGGGGTGGGTGGCGAAGAGCAGACCAGCAGACAGGACGGTGCCCTGCGGCAGGTGCAGTAGACGCAGCAGGACCCGCGTCAGCAGCAGACACACGCACGAGTGCAGCGCCACGTTCACCAAGTGAAAGCCGAGTGGTCGCAGCCCGAAGAGCAAGTGGTTGACTCTGCAGGAGAGAGAGGAGCGGTGGAACGCCGCGTTAGTTCCTTGTGGGAGAGGTATATGGGTATGGTGTGGGAGGGGTATATGTGTATAGTGTGGGAGGGGGTATATGTGTATGGGGTGGTAGGGGGTATATGGGTATGGGGTGGGAGGGGTATATTTGTATGGGGTGGGAGGGGGTATATGGGTATGGTGTGGGAGGGGTATATGGGTATGGTGTGGGAGGGGTATATGGGTATGGTGTGGGAGGGGTATATGGGTATGGTGTGGGAGGGGTATATGGGTATGGTGTGGGAGGGGTATATGGGTATGGTGTGGGAGGGGTATATGGGTATGGTGTGGGAGGGGTATATGGGTATGGTGTGGGAGGGGTATATGGGTATGGTGTGGGAGGGGGTATATGGGTATGGTGTGGGAGGGGGTATATGGGTATGGTGTGGGAGGGGTATATGGGTATGGTGTGGGAGAGGTATATGGGTATGGTGTGGGAGGGGTATATGGGTATGGTGTGGGAGAGGTATATGGGTATGGTGTGGGAGGGGGTATATGGGTATGGTGTGGGAGGGGTATATGGGTATGGTGTGGGAGAGGTATATGGGTATGGTGTGGGAGGGGTATATGGGTATGGTGTGGGAGGGGTATATGGGTATGGTGTGGGAGGGGGTATATGTGTATAGTGTGGGAGGGGGTATATGTGTATGGGGTGGTAGGGGGTATATGGGTATGGGGTGGGAGAGGGTATATGTGTATGGGGTGGGAGAGGTATATATGTATGGGTGGTGGGAGGCATGGAAGGAGAATATCAAACCATCTCATGAATACATTACGTGTCCTGAGCGCGATGGAGAGGGAAGAACACAAAGCTAAGGAAGACTTATGAACCTGAACCTACAGACAATTCAGATGGGGTTCTGTTCCTGGGCTGATTACATTTGCTTCCGTATCTGCGTGTAATTTATTAACCAAGTAAAAAAATATATCAATTTAGCAACAAAAGTCAATTCTCATTCCCTCACACGGAGAGAGAAAGAGTGGATACAAGTCCAACACTATCACCAGAGACACAACACAGGCAGGGGTGACAACACCACAGACACAACACAGGCAGGGGTGACAACACCAGAGTCACAACACAGGCAGGGTGACAACACCAGAGTCACAACACAGGCAGGGTGACAACACCAGAGACACAACCCAGGCAGGGTGACCATACCAGAGACACAACACAGGGAGGGTGACCATACCAGAGACACAACACAGGCAGGGTGACAACACCACAGACACAACACAGGCAGGGTGACAACACCACAGACACAACACAGGCAGGGTGACAACACCACAGACACAACACAGGAGTAGTAGGGATGACATGCCACAGACGATTTTTTTTTTTGGCAGAAAATCGTCTGTAGCATGTCAGGGTTTTCAGGTGAATTTGGGGAGTCACAGATTTAGGATTAAGGATTTCTTATGAGCGAGTAATTTCCGAGACTTTAGAAGTTTGTTAAGGTTTCTTATGATGAAGATAAGTTCATATGAGTTTGTTAAAGTTCTTATGGGAGAAATTCAAAATATCCCCTGTAGCATGTCAGGTTTTTCAGGAGAATTTGGGGAGTCACAGATTTGGAATTAAGGAATTCTTATGAGGAAAATAATTTCTGAGATTTTAGAAGTTTGTCAAGGTTTCTTATAATGAAAATAAGTAGGAAAATCTTAAAGAAAATATCGTGTTTGTGTCACAACATTTCCAGGTGAACTCTACGGACATATTTTGCCTGTTTTCAACTTCGGAAAAAGTTACCTGTGGCGTGTCAAGATTTTGAGGTCCAAAAATCACGCTTGTGAGTCAGGGTTTTCAGGTTCCAAAATCACCTGTGTGAATCAAGGTTTTCAGGTGAATTTTGTCAGTCACAGATTTTAGAAGTTGTTAAAAGTTCTTATGCTGAAAATAATTTCAGAGACTTAGAAGTTTGTTAAAGTTCTTATCATGAAATATTGTCATACGAGTTTTGTTAAAAGTTCTTATTTGTTTCTTACTTAGAAACTTGTATATTGCTATATATCTGATTCATTTCCCTGCCATCCCCCCTCCCTCACCATTCCCTCCCCCTGCATCCCCCGCTTGTACCTCACACCCCCTCCCTCCCTCCTTACCTCGCAATCTGTCGCCGCACCTGTGTTTACTTTTAGACCGTCAGCCAGACGCGGCCTTGAGGTTACCTCTTATCTTATCTTATCTTATCTTCTCCATAATATCTGGACCGTCCCTCTCTCTCTCTCTCTCTCTCTCTCTCTCTCTCTCTCTTCCTATTTTCTTACAGTTATTATCAGAGTTTCAAATAATCATAGAAGTTTATTTATATGTTTATGACCGAATTTGTAAAAAGACCATTTTCAGAGAATATTGTCTTAGATGTTTTGTTAAGGAAAACAGACAACTTAGCCATAACATTTAGTTTTATATCCATTACGGCTATTTCACCTGTAAAGACCAAAACTGAACAGAGCCCAGTTATAGACAGAATTTCGTCAGAGACCATTTTATACCTAAAAATGAACAGAGTCCACTTTGTGAGCAAAATTAGTCAGAGACAGTTTTTAGCTCATATTTCATCAGAGTCCAATTATCAACAGAAATTCGCCAGAGTCTACTTTGAGAGCAAAATTAGTCAGAGACAGTTTTAAGCTCAAATTTCATCAGTCCTGTAATCTGTGAAAATTTGACAGAGTCCATTTTATACCCAATTTTCGTCAGAGTCCAGTTTATGCTCAAATTCGCCAGAGTCTACTTTGTGCCAAATATTCAGAGTCCAGTTCTTGATCGAAATTAATCAGAGTCCAATTGAAGACCCAAATTTGACAGAGACCACATTTTCGCTACTAGCAGTCCAATCCCCCTGAAATTTTAAACAGTCATATTTCAGTCGTAGTAAATAAGATCAAGTCAGTTACTGAGCTCCAGCTCTCGTCCCCCACCCTACTCCCCCCTCAAGTCTTTGTTAATATCCTATCAATTCCCCTGAAATTTTTACCCTTTGTATTTCAGGCATCGTAAATAAGATCAAAACAGTTAACGAGCTCCAGCTCTCGTCCCCAGCTTAGTTCTCTCGCGTATCTTTGTAAATAACCCATCAATTTCCTTGAAATTTTTACCCTCTGTATTTCAGACATAGTAAATAAGATCAAAACAGTTAACGAGCTCCAGCTCTCGTCCCCACCTTAGTTCTCTCGTATATTTGTAAATAACCCATCAATTTCCCTGAAATTTTTACCCTCTGTATTTCAGACATAGTAAATATGATGTAAACAATTATAAAACTCTAGCTCTTGTCCTCTGTCCAAGTTCACTCCTGTAAATTCATTACTATCAGTCCAAATCCCCCAGAGATTTAAACACCCAACTACATTTTCAGACATAGTAAATAAAAACCAGTTCAGTTATCAAGTGTCAACTCTTATCCCCCAGCTTAGTTCATTTTGTACAAGTTCTTTATTTTCCAACTAAATCACCCTGAGATTTAAGATCACCTTATTTCTAACGTAGTAAAATTAATCTGGACATTAGCCAAGCTCCATTTCCTCAGTCTTAGATCATCGAACATAATTATACCCGATCAAGTCCCTCTCCAGCCTATCTATTTATCAGAGTAATCACCTTACCATTCTCATCCCCAACGTATCCAAACCTTCAATAATCATACTGTATTTGCATATTTTCTCTATATTCAGCTGTGTTCTTCACATTTTTTTCCATGTTTTCTGTGTTCATTCCATGTTCTACATATGTTCACAGCATGCTCAGTTCAATTTTTTCACCTGTTTTTCTCATTTTTTCTGTTTTCTACCATTTTCCCCGTATGTTCTCTATGTTCTTTGTCATGTTTTCATGTACATCATATGTTCTCTGTATAACTTTTATACTCAGTATTCATGTTCTCAATGTTCTTAGCTTGTTCTTCACATGTTCAGTGTTCATTCTTGTATTCCCTATGTTCCTTATCATGTCTTCATATTCTCTATAAGTTCATATTCCCTGCATGTTCACTCTATTCATCAACTTTTTCTTACATGTTTTCTGTGTTCACCATAGGTTCACTGTGTTCATTCCCCTACTAAACCTCAATTTTTTTTATGTTCTTTGTTTCTTTAAACCAATTTGTTTCTTCCATTCACTAACTAGTTCTTTGTCAAATAATATTATACTGCAATACAGTTCCCTCAACAATTTTAGTCACCAAGTTTTTATTTGCAAAACTATGTCAAAGTAATTCTCGTAGTCAACTTATTAGTTCTACCAACCCCGTTCTTAAACAAATCTACACTTTATTCAGTTCCAAATTTACAAAGACAAACCTTTCTTGTAACTTCTTAACTAAAAATCTTTCGCCAATCAACTAAAACATAGTCACTTTCCTCATTTCTCAACTAAACTTATTATCCAATCAACCAAAAATAGTCAGGATTATTCTCATTCAACACCGTTCTTAACTAAACCTATTCCCTAGTCATCAGAAAATAACCATGTT
Organism: Procambarus clarkii; assembly: GCF_040958095.1. NCBI lineage: Eukaryota > Metazoa > Arthropoda > Malacostraca > Decapoda > Cambaridae > Procambarus > Procambarus clarkii. The sequence continues at coordinate 23,051,196 of NC_091187.1, forward strand.
CTTCATGTTTCATTGTCATTTCATAACTAAAATTATCCATCAATCAACAGAAATAGTCTTGTTCATCATTTTGTAACAACCATTATGTTTTCGTCAAAGTAAGAAAAAATAACCAAAGATATCTTTCATCGCTGTTCTTAACTGACATTTATACTTTGGGGAGCACAAAAATAATCTCCCTCATCGTATTTTGTCTTTTTTGCTTAACTAAAAGTATTCATCAGTCAACTAAAAAAATTGTTACTTCATCATGTTTTCCTGTCATTTTCTTAACTGAAATATCACTTCTCTCATCTAAATAGTCATGTGTAGCCTCTTTCCAACATTGTTCTTAACTAAAGTAACCTTTCACTTCGCTAAAATAGTCATATTCATCATTGTTCCTAACTAAAATTACATGTCGTTAAGTAAGAAATATAGTCAAAGACGCTCTTCGAGACATCAAGGAGTTACTCAAAGACGTCAAAGTTAATCTAAGACATCATCTTTCATCAAAAAGTATTTTCTCGTTCATCAAAGTTAATCTCAGAGTTAACAAAGGTTATCTCTAACTCACTCTCGTTCATCAAAGTTGCACTCAAAGACATCCTTTGAGACATTAAAGTTATTCTCAGAGACATAAAAGTTATTCTCTAAGTAACCTTTCGTTCATCAGAGAATCTTTCTAAGACATCTTTGTTCATTAAAGTTAATCTCAGAGACATCAAAAGTTAATCTAAGACATCCTTTGAGACATAAAAGTTATTCTCAGAGACATGAAAGTTATTCTCAGAGACATAAAAGTTATTCTCTAAGTAACCTTTCGTTTGTCAGAGAAACTTTCTAAGACATCTTCGTTCATTAAAGTTAATCTCAGAGGCATAAAAGTCATTCTCAGAGCTATCAAACTTGTTCTCAAAGTCATCAAAGTTATTCCAAGACCCGTCAAAGTTAATCTAAGATATCATCTTTCATCAAAGATATTCTCTCTAAGCCATCAATGTTCTTCTCTAAGACATAAAAGTTATTCTCTGAGCTAACAAAATACTACTCATGTTCTCAAAGACATTCTCAAAGTCATCAAAGTTATTCTAAGAGCTATCAAACTTGTTCTCAAAGTCATCAAAGTTATTCACAGGGTCATCAAAGTTATTCTCTAACTCACTTTTGTTTATTAAAGTTAATTTCTATGTTATAAAAGTTATTCTCAGAGACCTCTAAAGTTATTATGTAAGACATAAAAGTTATTCTCAGAGTCATCAAAGTTGTTCTCTAAGACATAAAAGTTATTCTCACAGACATCTAAAGTTAATCTTGCTCATCAAAGTTGTTCTCTAAGACATAAAAGTTATTCTCAGAGTTATCAAGAGTTGTTCTCTAAGACATCAATGTTGCTATCTAAGACATCAAAGATTTTCTCTAAATCATAAAAGTTAATCTTTAAGTCACCTTCGTTCATTAGAGAAACTTTCCATTCCATATTCGTTGACCAAAGTTATTCTCAGTCATCAAAGTGATCTCTAATTCACCTTCGTTCTCCAAAAGTTGTTCTCTAAGACACCTTCGTTCATCAAAGAAACTCTCCTTCTTCCATCATGTTATTCTTTAAGACATCTTCAGTCATAAAATTTCTCTCCAAAATGTAACTAGTTCAGCTTTTCATACCAAACCTGCACTTCTGTTAAAACATATTTTCTTAGTCACTTTACCCTAAAACTGTTCTCTGAACTACACTGTTCAAACCTACATAACCTATCCTCTCCACCCAATGTTACTTAGTTAATGTAACGTTCCTAAACCTAACTTTACCTATCCTAACTTAACTTACCTTACCTTTACCTATCTTACCAAACTTAACCTGCATAACCTAACTTTACCTATCCTAACATAACTTACCTTACCTTACCTATCATACCTAACTTACCTAACGTAACTTACCTACATTTACCTAACTTAACCTGCTTAACCTAACTTTACCTATCCTAACTTAACTTACCTAACTTATCCTGCTTAACCTAACTTACCTACATTACCTAACTTAACCTAACTTACTTAATTTAACCTAACTTATCATGTTTAACCTAACTTACCTTACCTTACCTAACTTAACCTGCTTAACCTAACTTACATGAATTAACCTAACTTACCTAACTTAACCTAACTTACCTACATTTACCTAAATTAACCTGCTTAACCTAACTTTACCTATCCTAACTTAACTTACCTAACTTATCCTGCTTAACCTAACTTACCTACATTACCATACTTAACCTGCTTAACCTAACTTACATAATTTAACCTAACTTATCCTGCTTAACCTAACTTACCTTACCTTACCTAACTTAACCTGCTTAACCTAACTTACATAACTTAACCGAACTTACCTAACTTAACCTAACTTACCTACATTACCTAACTTAACCTGCCTTTCTAACTTACATAATTTAACCTAACTTACCTTACCTTACCTAACTTAACCTGCTTAACCTAACTTACATAACTTAACCTGCTTAACCTAACTTACGTAACTTATCTTACCTATCCTAACGTAACCTAACTTGCTTTACCTAAATTAATCTTACATTCCCAAACTGATGTATCCTAACTTATCTAGTCCAAACAGACATGATCTAACTAACATAATTATTCCTGCTTGTCTTTTGTGTTTCGTCAATCATTGTCTCATATTCATTTACTCATTTCAAGGGTTAATTTCTCAAATGGACATTTTTGCATTTCAAGTGTTATTTGTTTAAGATTGGGTGTTTAACCATTTCAAAGGATTTTTGTTATATATGGGAATTTACTCGTTTCAAGGGCTAATTTCTCAAATGGTCATTTTTGCAGATCAAGGGTTATTTGTTAAAGTTCATCAAGTTGCTCATAAGTTGTATTTATTATGTTTGTTATCATATGTTCTTATTCCCCAACCCCTTAACCTAACCTCTTGTAATCTTAGTGTATTTTAGTAGGTTCTATCATATGTTCTTATTCCCCAACCCTTTAACCTAACCTTTCAGATGTAGTTTATTGTGTTTTTTGACGTATTTGTTGAATATATTATCCTTTTCCTAACCTTTCAGATGTAGTTTTGTTTCTCATTTTTGTATATTTTTACCCAAACCCACCATCCCACTTAACCTTCTTTCCTTCTTTTACTTTGTTTCTCCTACTCCTTCTATCCCCCTTTCTCTTTATCTCCCTCCTTCTATCCCCCCTTTTTCTCTCTATCGTTCTCATTCTCTCCCCCTTCGCTCACTCTCTCTCATTCTCTTATTTTTCTTTTTTCTCAAATTCAAGTCTTAGTTCCCCCATGCCCACACTCTCTCTCTCATTCTCTCTTCTTTGGTCCCATTTTCTTCCGCCCCCTCTCTCTTACTCCTTGCTCTTCTTTCATGCTCTCACTCCCTTGAGCTCTTGTTTCTCAATTTCAAGTCTTAGTAGATCTGATTCTTTACTATTGTAATTTTTATTATTACTAAGATAAAGAATGAACTTATATGTGAAAACAAAGTAAAAGAAGGAAAGAAGGTTAAGTGGGATGGTGGGTTTGGGTAAAAATATACAAAAAGGAGAAACAAAACTACATCTGAAAGGTTAGGAAAAGGATAATATATTCAACAAATACGTCAAAAAACACAATAAACTACATCTGAAAGGTTAGGTTAAAGGGTTGGGGAATAAGAACATATGATAGAACCTACTAAAATACACTAAGATTACAAGAGGTTAGGTTAAGGGGTTGGGGAATAAGAACATATGATAACAAACATAATAAATACAACTTATGAGCAACTTGATGAACTTTAACAAATAACCCTTGATCTGCAAAAATGACCATTTGAGAAATTAGCCCTTGAAACGAGTAAATTCCCATATATAACAAAAATCCTTTGAAATGGTTAAACACCCAATCTTAAACAAATAACACTTGAAATGCAAAAATGTCCATTTGAGAAATTAACCCTTGAAATGAGTAAATGAATATGAGACAATGATTGACGAAACACAAAAGACAAGCAGGAATAATTATGTAAGTTAGATCATGTCTGTTTGGACTAGATAAGTTAGGATACATCAGTTTGGGAATGTAAGATTAATTTAGGTAAAACAAGTTAGGTTACGTTAGGATAGGTAAGATAAGTTATGTAAGTTAGGTTAAGCAGGTTAAGTTATGTAAGTTAGGTTAAGCAGGTTAAGTTAGGTAAGGTAAGGTAAGTTAGGTTAAATTATGTAAGTTTGGTTAAGCAGGTTAAGTTAGGTAATGTAGGTAAGTTAGGTTAAGTTAGGTAAGTTAGGTTAAGTTATGTAAGTTAGGTTAAGCAGGTTAAGTTAGGTAAGGTAAGGTAAGTTAGGTTAAGCAGGATAAGTTAGGTTAAATTATGTAAGTTAGGTTAAGCAGGTTAAGTTAGGTAATGTAGGTAAGTTAGGTTAAGCAGGATAAGTTAGGTAAGTTAAGTTAGGATAGGTTAAGCAGGTTAAGTTAGGTAAATGTAGGTAAGTTAGGTTAAGTTAGGTAAGTTAGGTTAATTTATGTAAGTTAGGTTAAGCAGGTTAAGTTAGGTAAGGTAAGGTAAGTTAGGTTAAGCAGGATAAGTTAGGTTCAATTAAGTATGTTAGGTTAAGTTAGGTAATGTAGGTAAGTTAGGTTAAGCAGGATAAGTTAGGTAAGTTAAGTTAGGATAGGTAAAGTTAGGTTAAGCAGGTTAAGTTAGGTAAATGTAGGTAAGTTAGGTTAGGTAAGTTAGGTATGATAGGCAAGGTAAGGTAAGTTATGTTAGGATAGGTAAAGTTAGGTTATGCAGGTTAAGTTAGGTAAGATAGGTAAAGTTAGGTAAGATAGGTAAGGTAAGGTAAGTTATGTTAGGATAGATAAAGCTAGGTTATGCAGGTTAAGTTAGGTAAGATAGGTAAAGGTAAGGTAAGTTAAGTTAGGATAGGTAAAGTTAGGTTTAGGAACATTACGTTAACTAAGTAACATTGGGTGGAGAGGATAGGTTATGTAGGTTTGAACAGTGTAGTTCAGAGAACAGTTTTAGGGTAAAGCGACTAAGAAAATATGTTTTAACAGAAGTGCAGGTTTGGTATGAAAAGCTGAACTAGTTACATTTTGGAGAGAAATTTTATGACTGAAGATGTCTTAAATTTAACATGATGGAAGAAGGAGAGTTTCTTTGATGAACGAAGGTGTCTTAGAGAACAACTTTTGGAGAACGAAGGTGAATTAGAGATCACTTTGATGACTGAGAATAATTTTGGTCAACGAATATCGAACGGAAAGTTTCTCTAATGAACGAAGGTGACTTAAAGATTAACTTTTATGATTTAGAGAACATCTTTGATGTCTTAGATAGCAACATTGATGTCTTAGAGAACAACTTTTGATGACTCTGAGAATAACTTTTATGTCTTAGAGAACAACTTTGATGAGCAAGATTAACTTTAGATGTCTCTGAGAATAACTTTTATGTCTTAGAGAACAACTTTGATGACTCTGAGAATAACTTTTATGTCTTACATAATAACTTTAGAGATCTCTGAGAATAACTTTTATAACATAGAAATTAACTTTAATGAACAAAAGTGAGTTAGAGAATAACTTTGATGACCCTGTGAATAACTTTGATGACTTTGAGAACAAGTTTGATAGCTCTTAGAATAACTTTGATGACTTTGAGAATGTCTTTGAGAACATGAGTAGTATTTTGTTAGCTCAGAGAATAACTTTTTGATGACATAGAGAATAACTTTTATGTCTTAGAGAAGAACATTGATGGCTTAGAGAGAATATCTTTGATGAAAGATGATATCTTAGATTAACTTTGACGGGTCTTGGAATAACTTTGATGACTTTGAGAACAAGTTTGATTGCTCTGAGAATGACTTTTATGCCTCTGAGATTAACTTTAATGAACGAAGATGTATTAGAAAGTTTCTCTGACGAACGAAAGGTTACTTAGAGAATAACTTTTATGTCTCTGAGAATAACTTTCATGTCTCTGAGAATAACTTAAATGTCTCAAAGGATGTCTTAGATTAACTTTTGATGTCTCTGAGATTAACTTTAATGAACAAAGATGTCTTAGAAAGATTCTCTGATGAACGAAAGGTTACTTAGAGAATAACTTTTATGTCTCTGAGAATAACTTTGATGTCTCAAAGGATGTCTTTGAGTGCAACTTTGATGAACGAGAGTGAGTTAGAGAATACCTTTGTTAACTCTGAGATTAACTTTGATGAACGAGAAAATACTTTTTGATGAAAGATGATGTCTTAGATTAACTTTGACGTCTTTGAGTAACTCCTTGATGTCTCGAAGAGCGTCTTTGACTATATTTCTTACTTAACGACATGTAATTTTAGTTAGGAACAATGATGAATATGACTATTTTAGCGAAGTGAAAGGTTACTTTAGTTAAGAACAATGTTGGAAAGAGGCTACACATGACTATTTAGATGAGAGAAGTGATATTTCAGTTAAGAAAATGACAGGGAAACATGATGAAGTAACAATTTTTTTAGTTGACTGATGAATACTTTTAGTTAAGCAAAAAAGACAAAATACGATGAGGGAGATTATTTTTGTGCTCCCCAAAGTATAAATGTCAGTTAAGAACAGCGATGAAAGATATCTTTGGTTATTTTTCTTACTTTGACGAAAACATAATGGTTGTTACGAAATGATGAACAAGACTATTTCTGTTGATTGATGGATAATTTTAGTTATGAAATGACAATGAAACATGAAGAACATGGTTATTTTCTGATGACTAGGGAATAAGTTTAGTTAAGAACGGTGTTGAATGAGAATAATCCTGACTATTTTTGGTTGATTGGATAATAAGTTTAGTTGAGAAATGAGGAAAGTGACTATGTTTTAGTTGATTGGCGAAAGATTTTTAGTTAAGAAGTTTCAAGAAAGGTTTGTCTTTGTAAATTTGGAACTGAATAAAGTGTAGATTTGTTTAAGAACGGGGTTGGTAGAACTAATAAGTTGACTACGAGAATTACTTTGACATAGTTTTGCAAATAAAAACTTGGTGACTAAAATTGTTGAGGGAACTGTATTGCAGTATAATATTATTTGACAAAGAACTAGTTAGTGAATGGAAGAAACAAATTGGTTTAAAGAAACAAAAAACATAAAAAAAATTGAGGTTAAGTAGGGGAATGAACACAGTGAACATATGGTGAACACAGAAAACATGTAAGAAAAAGTTGATGAATAGAGTGAACATGCAGGGAATATGAACTTATAGAGAATATGAAGACATGATAAGGAACATAGGGAATACAAGAATGAACACTGAACATGTGAAGAACAAGCTAAGAACATTGAGAACATGAATACTGAGTATAAAAGTTATACAGAGAACATATGATGTACATGAAAACATGACAAAGAACATAGAGAACATACGGGGAAAATGGTAGAAAACAGAAAAAATGAGAAAAACAGGTGAAAAAATTGAACTGAGCATGCTGTGAACATATGTAGAACATGGAATGAACAGAGAAAACATGGAAAAAAATGTGAAGAACACAGCTGAATATAGAGAAAATATGCAAATACAGTATGATTATTGAAGGTTTGGATACGTTGGGGATGAGAATGGTAAGGTGATTACTCTGATAAACAGATAGGCTGGAGAGGGACTTGATCGGATATAATTATGTTCGATGATCTAAGACTGAGGAAATGGAGCTTGGCTAATGTCCAGATTAATTTTACTACGTTAGAAATAAGGTGATCTTAAATCTCAGGGTGATTTAGTTGGAAAATAAAGATCTTGTACAAAATGAACTAAGCTGGGGGATAAGAGTTGACACTTAATAACTGAACTGGTTTTTATTTACTCTGTCTGAAAATGTAGTTGGGTGTTTAAATCTCTGGGGAATTTGGACTGATAGTAATGAATTTACAGGAGTGAACTTGGACAGAGGACAAGAGCTAGAGTTTAATAATTGTTTACATCATATTTACTATGTCTGAAATACAGAGGGTAAAAATTTCAGGGAAATTGATGGGTTATTTACAAATATACGAGAGAACTAAGGTGGGGACGAGAGCTGGAGCTCGTTAACTGTTTTGATCGTATTTACTATGTCTGAAATACAGAGGGTAAAAATTTCAGGGAAATTGATGGGTTATTTACAAATATACGAGAGAGAACTAAGGTGGGGACGAGAGCTGGAGCTCGTTAACTGTTTTGATATTATTTACTATGTCTGAAATACAGAGGGTAAAAATTTCAGGGAAATTGATGGGTTATTTACAAAGATACGCGAGAGAACTAAGGTGGGGACGAGAGCTGGAGCTCGTTAACTGTTTTGATCTTATTTACGATGCCTGAAATACAAAGGGTAAAAATTTCAGTGGAATTGATAGGATATTAACAAAGACTTGAGGGGGGAGTAGGGTGGGGGACGAGAGCTGGAGCTCAGTAACTGACTTGATCTTATTTACTACGACTGAAATATGACTGTTTAAAATTTCAGGGGATTTGACTGCTAGTAGCGAAAATGTGGTCTCTGTCAAATTTGGGTCTTCAATTGGACTCTGATTAATTTCGATCAAGAACTGGACTCTGAATATTTGGCACAAAGTAGACTCTGGCGAATTTGAGCATAAACTGGAGTCTGACGAAAATTGGGTATAAAATGGACTCTGTCAAATTTTCACAGATTACAGGACTGATGAAATTTGAGCTTAAAACTGTCTCTGACTAATTTTGCTCTCAAAGTAGACTCTGGCGAATTTCTGTTGATAATTGGACTCTGATGAAATATGAGCTAAAAACTGTCTCTGAGCTAAAAACTGTCTCTGACTAATTTTGCTCACAAAGTGGACTCTGTTCATTTTTAGGTATAAAATGGTCTCTGACGAAATTCTGTCTATAACTGGGCTCTGTTCAGTTTTGGTCTTTACAGGTGAAATAGCCGTAAATGGATATAAAACTAAATGTTATGGCTAAGTTGTCTGTTTTCCTTAACAAAACATCTAAGACAATATTCTCTGAAAATGGTCTTTTTACAAATTCGGTCATAAACATATAAATAAACTTCTATGATTATTTGAAACTCTTAAAATAACTGTAAGGAAATAGGAAGAGAGAGAGAGAGAGGGAGAGAGAGGGACGGTCCAGATATTATGGAGAAGATAAGATAAGATAAGATAAGAGGTAACCTCAAGGCCGCGTCTGGCTGACGGTCTAAAAGTAAACACAGGTGCGGCGACAGATTGCGAGGTAAGGGGGGAGGGAGGGGGTGTGAGGTACAAGCGGGGGATGCAGGGGGAAGGAAAGGTGAGGGAAATGAATCAGATATATAGCAATATACAAGTTTCTAAGTAAGAAACAAATAAGAACTTTTAACAAAACTCGTATGACAATATTTCATGATAAGAACTTTAACAAACTTCTAAGTCTCTGAAATTATTTTCAGCATAAGAACTTTTAACAACTTCTAAAATCTGTGACTGACAAAATTCACCTGAAAACCTTGATTCACACAGGTGATTTTGGAACCTGAAAACCCTGACTCACAAGCGTGATTTTTGGACCTCAAAACCTTGACACGCCACAGGTAACTTTATCCGAAGTTGAAAACAGGCAAAATATGTCCGTAGAGTTCACCTGGAAATGTTGTGACACAAACACGATATTTTCTTTAAGATTTTCCTACTTATTTTCATTATAAGAAACCTTGACAAACTTCTAAAATCTCAGAAATTATTTTCCTCATAAGAATTCCTTAATTCCAAATCTGTGACTCCCCAAATTCTCCTGAAAAACCTGACATGCTACAGGGGATATTTTGAATTTCTCCCATAAGAACTTTAACAAACTCATATGAACTTATCTTCATCATAAGAAACCTTAACAAACTTCTAAAGTCTCGGAAATTACTCGCTCATAAGAAATCCTTAATCCTAAATCTGTGACTCCCCAAATTCACCAGAAAACCCTGACATGCTACAGACGATTTTCTGCCAAAAAAAAAATCGTCTGTGGCATGTCATCCCTACTACTCACAGGCAGGGTGACAACACCACAGACACAACACAGGCAGGGTGACCATACCAGAGACACAACACAAGCAGGGTGACCATACCAGAAACACAACACAGGCAGGGTGACCATACCAGAGACGCAACACAGGCAGGGTGACCATACCAGAGACACAACACAGGCAGAGTGACAACACCACAGACACAACACAGGCAGGGTGACAACACCACAGACACAACACAGGCAGGGTGACAACACCACAGACACAACACAGGCAGGGTGACAACACCACAGACACAGCACAGGCAGGGTGACAACACCACAGACACAACACAGGCAGGGTGACAACACCACAGACACAACACAGGCAGGGTGACAACACCACAGACACAACACAGGCAGGGTGACAACACCACAGACACAACACAGGCAGGGTGACCATACCAGAGACACAACACAAGCAGGGTGACCATACCAGAAACACAACACAGGCAGGGTGACCATACCAGAGACGCAACACAGGCAGGGTGACCATACCAGAGATACAACACAGGCAGAGTGACAACACCACAGACACAACACAGGCAGGGTGACAACACCACAGACACAACACAGGCAGGGTGACAACACCACAGACACAACACAGGCAGAGTGACAACACCACAGACACAACACAGGCAGGGTGACAACACCACAGACACAACACAGGCAGGGTGACAACACCACAGACACAACACAGGCAGGGTGACAACACCACAGACACAACACAGGCAGGGTGACCATACCAGAGACACAACACAAGCAGGGTGACCATACCAGAAACACAACACAGGCAGGGTGACCATACCAGAGACGCAACACAGGCAGGGTGACCATACCAGAGACACAACACAGGCAGAGTGACAACACCACAGACACAACACAGGCAGGGTGACAACACCACAGACACAACACAGGCAGAGTGACAACACCACATACACAACACAGGCAGGGTGACAACACCACAGACACAGCACAGGCAGGGTGACAACACCACAGACACAACACAGGCAGGGTGACAACACCACAGACACAACACAGGCAGGGTGACAACACCACAGACACAACACAGGCAGGGTGACAACACCACAGACACAACACAGGCAGGGTGACCATACCAGAGACACAACACAAGCAGGGTGACCATACCAGAAACACAACACAGGCAGGGTGACCATACCAGAGACGCAACACAGGCAGGGTGACCATACCAGAGATACAACACAGGCAGAGTGACAACACCACAGACACAACACAGGCAGGGTGACAACACCACAGATACAACACAGGCAGGGTGACAACACCACAGACACAACACAGGCAGGGTGACAACACCACAGACACAACACAGGCAGGGTGACAACACCACAGACACAGCACAGGCAGGGTGACAACACCACAGACACAACACAGGCAGGGTGACAACACCACAGACACAACACAGGCAGGGTGACAACACCACAGACACAACACAGGCAGGGTGACAACACCACAGACACAACACAGGCAGGGTGACCATACCAGAGACACAACACAAGCAGGGTGACCATACCAGAAACACAACACAGGCAGGGTGACCATACCAGAGACGCAACACAGGCAGGGTGACCATACCAGAGACACAACACAGGCAGAGTGACAACACCACAGACACAACACAGGCAGGGTGACAACACCACAGACACAACACAGGCAGGGTGACAACACCACAGACACAACACAGGCAGGGTGACAACACCACAGACACAACACAGGCAGGGTGACAACACCACAGACACAGCACAGGCAGGGTGACAACACCACAGACACAACACAGGCAGGGTGACAACACCACAGACACAACACAGGCAGGGTGACAACACCACAGACAACACAGGCAGGGTGACAACACCACAGACACAACACAGGCAGGGTGACCATACCAGAGACACAACACAAGCAGGGTGACCATACCAGAAACACAACACAGGCAAGGTAACCATACCAGAGACGCAACACAGGCAGGGTGACCATACCAGAGACACAACACAGGCAGAGTGACAACACCACAGACACAACACAGGCAGGGTGACAACACCACAGACACAACACAGGCAGGGTGACAACACCACAGACACAACACAGGCAGGGTGACAACACCCCAGACACAACACAGGCAGGGTGACAACACCGCAGACACAACACAGGCAGGGTGACAACACCACAGACACAACACAGGCAGGGTGACAACACCACAGACACAACACAGGCAGGGTGACAACACCACAGACACAGCACAGGCAGGGTGACAACACCACAGACACAACACAGGCAGGGTGACAACACCGCAGACACAACACAGGCAGGGTGACAACACCACAGACACAACACAGGCAGGGTGACAACACCACAGACACAGCACAGGCAGGGTGACAACACCACAGACACAACACAGGCAGGGTGACCATACCAGAGACACAACACAAGCAGGGTGACCATACCAGAAACACAACACAGGCAGGGTGACCATACCAGAGACGCAACACAGGCAGGGTGACCATACCAGAGACACAACACAGGCAGAGTGACAACACCACAGACACAACACAGGCAGGGTGACAACACCACAGACACAACACAGGCAGGGTGACAACACCACAGACACAACACAGGCAGGGTGACAACACCACAGACACAGCACAGGCAGGGTGACAACACCACAGACACAACACAGGCAGGGTGACAACACCACAGACACAACACAGGCAGGGTGACAACACCACAGACACAACACAGGCAGGGTGACAACACCACAGACACAACACAGGCAGGGTGACCATACCAGAGACACAACACAAGCAGGGTGACCATACCAGAAACACAACACAGGCAGGGTGACCATACCAGAGACGCAACACAGGCAGGGTGACCATACCAGAGATACAACACAGGCAGAGTGACAACACCACAGACACAACACAGGCAGGGTGACAACACCACAGACACAACACAGGCAGGGTGACAACACCACAGACACAACACAGGCAGAGTGACAACACCACAGACACAACACAGGCAGGGTGACAACACCACAGACACAACACAGGCAGGGTGACAACACCACAGACACAACACAGGCAGGGTGACAACACCACAGACACAACACAGGCAGGGTGACCATACCAGAGACACAACACAAGCAGGGTGACCATACCAGAAACACAACACAGGCAGGGTGACCATACCAGAGACGCAACACAGGCAGGGTGACCATACCAGAGACACAACACAGGCAGAGTGACAACACCACAGACACAACACAGGCAGGGTGACAACACCACAGACACAACACAGGCAGAGTGACAACACCACAGACACAACACAGGCAGGGTGACAACACCACAGACACAGCACAGGCAGGGTGACAACACCACAGACACAACACAGGCAGGGTGACAACACCACAGACACAACACAGGCAGGGTGACAACACCACAGACACAACACAGGCAGGGTGACAACACCACAGACACAACACAGGCAGGGTGACCATACCAGAGACACAACACAAGCAGGGTGACCATACCAGAAACACAACACAGGCAGGGTGACCATACCAGAGACGCAACACAGGCAGGGTGACCATACCAGAGATACAACACAGGCAGAGTGACAACACCACAGACACAACACAGGCAGGGTGACAACACCACAGATACAACACAGGCAGGGTGACAACACCACAGACACAACACAGGCAGGGTGACAACACCACAGACACAACACAGGCAGGGTGACAACACCACAGACACAGCACAGGCAGGGTGACAACACCACAGACACAACACAGGCAGGGTGACAACACCACAGACACAACACAGGCAGGGTGACAACACCACAGACACAACACAGGCAGGGTGACAACACCACAGACACAACACAGGCAGGGTGACCATACCAGAGACACAACACAAGCAGGGTGACCATACCAGAAACACAACACAGGCAGGGTGACCATACCAGAGACGCAACACAGGCAGGGTGACCATACCAGAGACACAACACAGGCAGAGTGACAACACCACAGACACAACACAGGCAGGGTGACAACACCACAGACACAACACAGGCAGGGTGACAACACCACAGACACAACACAGGCAGGGTGACAACACCACAGACACAACACAGGCAGGGTGACAACACCACAGACACAGCACAGGCAGGGTGACAACACCACAGACACAACACAGGCAGGGTGACAACACCACAGACACAACACAGGCAGGGTGACAACACCACAGACAACACAGGCAGGGTGACAACACCACAGACACAACACAGGCAGGGTGACCATACCAGAGACACAACACAAGCAGGGTGACCATACCAGAAACACAACACAGGCAAGGTAACCATACCAGAGACGCAACACAGGCAGGGTGACCATACCAGAGACACAACACAGGCAGAGTGACAACACCACAGACACAACACAGGCAGGGTGACAACACCACAGACACAACACAGGCAGGGTGACAACACCACAGACACAACACAGGCAGGGTGACAACACCCCAGACACAACACAGGCAGGGTGACAACACCGCAGACACAACACAGGCAGGGTGACAACACCACAGACACAACACAGGCAGGGTGACAACACCACAGACACAACACAGGCAGGGTGACAACACCACAGACACAGCACAGGCAGGGTGACAACACCACAGACACAACACAGGCAGGGTGACAACACCGCAGACACAACACAGGCAGGGTGACAACACCACAGACACAACACAAGCAGGGTGACAACACCACAGACACAACACAGGCAGGGTGACAACACCACAGACACAACACAGGCAGCGTGACCATACCAGAGACACAACACAAGCAGGGTGACCATACCAGAAACACAACCCAGGCAGGGTGACCATACCAGAGACGCAACACAGGCAGGGTGACCATACCAGAGACACAACACAGGCAGGGTGACAACACCACAGACACAACACAGGCAGGGTGACAACACCACAGACACAACACAGGCAGGGTGACAACACCACAGACACAACACAGGCAGGGTGACAACACCACAGACACAACACAGGCAGGGTGACCATACCAGAGACACAACACAAGCAGGGTGACCATACCAGAAACACAACACAGGCAAGGTAACCATACCAGAGACGCAACACAGGCAGGGTGACCATACCAGAGACACAACACAGGCAGAGTGACAACACCACAGATACAACACAGGCAGGGTGACCATACCAGAGACACAACACAAGCAGGGTGACCATACCAGAAACACAACACAGGCAGGGTGACCATACCAGAGACGCAACACAGGCAGGGTGACCATACCAGAGACACAACACAGGCAGAGTGACAACACCACAGACACAACACAGGCAGGGTGACAACACCACAGACACAACACAGGCAGGGTGACAACACCACAGACACAACACAGGCAGGGTGACAACACCACAGACACAGCACAGGCAGGGTGACAACACCACAGACACAACACAGGCAGGGTGACAACACCACAGACACAACACAGGCAGGGTGACAACACCACAGACACAACACAGGCAGGGTGACAACACCACAGACACAACACAGGCAGGGTGACCATACCAGAGACACAACACAAGCAGGGTGACCATACCAGAAACACAACACAGGCAGGGTGACCATACCAGAGACGCAACACAGGCAGGGTGACCATACCAGAGATACAACACAGGCAGAGTGACAACACCACAGACACAACACAGGCAGGGTGACAACACCACAGACACAACACAGGCAGGGTGACAACACCACAGACACAACACAGGCAGGGTGACAACACCACAGACACAACACAGGCAGGGTGACAACACCACAGACACAGCACAGGCAGGGTGACAACACCACAGACACAACACAGGCAGGGTGACAACACCACAGACACAACACAGGCAGGGTGACAACACCACAGACAACACAGGCAGGGTGACAACACCACAGACACAACACAGGCAGGGTGACCATACCAGAGACACAACACAAGCAGGGTGACCATACCAGAAACACAACACAGGCAAGGTAACCATACCAGAGACGCAACACAGGCAGGGTGACCATACCAGAGACACAACACAGGCAGAGTGACAACACCACAGACACAACACAGGCAGGGTGACAACACCACAGACACAACACAGGCAGGGTGACAACACCACAGACACAACACAGGCAGGGTGACAACACCCCAGACACAACACAGGCAGGGTGACAACACCGCAGACACAACACAGGCAGGGTGACAACACCACAGACACAACACAGGCAGGGTGACAACACCACAGACACAACACAGGCAGGGTGACAACACCACAGACACAGCACAGGCAGGGTGACAACACCACAGACACAACACAGGCAGGGTGACAACACCGCAGACACAACACAGGCAGGGTGACAACACCACAGACACAACACAAGCAGGGTGACAACACCACAGACACAACACAGGCAGGGTGACAACACCACAGACACAACACAGGCAGCGTGACCATACCAGAGACACAACACAAGCAGGGTGACCATACCAGAAACACAACCCAGGCAGGGTGACCATACCAGAGACGCAACACAGGCAGGGTGACCATACCAGAGACACAACACAGGCAGGGTGACAACACCACAGACACAACACAGGCAGGGTGACAACACCACAGACACAACACAGGCAGGGTGACAACACCACAGACACAACACAGGCAGGGTGACAACACCACAGACACAACACAGGCAGGGTGACCATACCAGAGACACAACACAAGCAGGGTGACCATACCAGAAACACAACACAGGCAAGGTAACCATACCAGAGACGCAACACAGGCAGGGTGACCATACCAGAGACACAACACAGGCAGAGTGACAACACCACAGACACAACACAGGCAGGGTGACAACACCACAGACACAACACAGGCAGGGTGACAACACCACAGACACAACACAGGCAGGGTGACAACACCCCAGACACAACACAGGCAGGGTGACAACACCGCAGACACAACACAGGCAGGGTGACAACACCACAGACACAACACAGGCAGGGTGACAACACCACAGACACAACACAGGCAGGGTGACAACACCACAGACACAGCACAGGCAGGGTGACAACACCACAGACACAACACAGGCAGGGTGACAACACCGCAGACACAACACAGGCAGGGTGACAACACCACAGACACAACACAAGCAGGGTGACAACACCACAGACACAACACCGACAGGGTGACAACACCACAGACACAACACAGGCAGGGTGACCATACCAGAGACACAACACAAGCAGGGTGACCATACCAGAAACACACACACAGGCAGGGTGACAACACCAGAGACACAACCCAGGCAGGGTGACCATACCAGAGACACAACACAAGCAGGTTGACCATACCAGAGACACAACACAGGCAGGGTGACAACACCACAGACACAACCCAGGCAGGGTGACAACACCAGAGACACAACCCAGGCATTGTGACCATACCAGAGACACAACACAGGCAGGGTGACAACACCACAGACACAACACAGGAAGGGTGACAACACCAGAGACACAACACAGGCAGGGTGACAACACCAGTGCCACAACACAGGCAGGGTGACAACACCACAGACACAACACAGGCAGGGTGACCATACCAGAGACACAACACAGGCAGGGTGACAACACCACAGACACAACCCAGGCAGGGTGACCATACCAGAGACACAACACAGGCAGGGTGACCATACCAGAGACACAACCCAGGCAGGGTGACCATACCAGAGACACAACACAGGCAGGGTGACCATGCCAGAGACACAAAACAGGCAGGGTGACAACACCAGACACAACACAGGCAGGGTGACAACTCCAGAGACACATCCCACGCAGGGTGACCATACCAGAAACACACACACAGGCAGGGTGACAACACCAGAGACACAACACAGGCAGGGTGACCATATCAGAGACACAACACAGGCAGGGTGACCATACCAGAGACACAACACAAGCAGGGTGACCATACCAGAAACACAACACAGGCAGGGTGACCATACCAGAGACGCAACACAGGCAGGGTGACCATACCAGAGACACAACACAGGCAGAGTGACAACACCACAGACACAACACAGGCAGGGTGACAACACCACAGACACAACACAGGCAGGGTGACAACACCACAGACACAACACAGGCAGGGTGACAACACCACAGACACAACACAGGCAGGGTGACAACACCACAGACACAGCACAGGCAGGGTGACAACACCACAGACACAACACAGGCAGGGTGACAACACCACAGACACAACACAGGCAGGGTGACAACACCACAGACACAACACAGGCAGGGTGACAACACCACAGACACAACACAGGCAGGGTGACCATACCAGAGACACAACACAAGCAGGGTGACCATACCAGAAACACAACACAGGCAGGGTGACCATACCAGAGACGCAACACAGGCAGGGTGACCATACCAGAGACACAACACAGGCAGAGTGACAACACCACAGACACAACACAGGCAGGGTAACAACGCCACAGACACAACACAGGCAGGGTGACAACACCACAGACACAACACAGGCAGGGTGACAACACCACAGACACAACACAGGCAGGGTGACAACACCACAGACACAGCACAGGCAGGGTGACAACACCACAGACACAACACAGGCAGGGTGACAACACCACAGACACAACACAGGCAGGGTGACAACACCACAGACACAACACAGGCAGGGTAACAACACCACAGACACAACACAGGCAGGGTGACCATACCAGAGACACAACACAAGCAGGGTGACCATACCAGAAACACAACACAGGCAGGGTGACCATACCAGAGACGCAACACAGGCAGGGTGACCATACCAGAGACACAACACAGGCAGAGTGACAACACCACAGACACAACACAGGCAGGGTGACAACACCACAGACACAACACAGGCAGGGTGACAACACCACAGACACAACACAGGCAGGGTGACAACACCACAGACACAACACAGGCAGGGTGACAACACCACAGACACAGCACAGGCAGGGTGACAACACCACAGACACAACACAGGCAGGGTGACAACACCGCAGACACGACACAGGCAGGGTGACAACACCACAGACACAACACAGGCAGGGTGACAACACCACAGACACAACACAGGCAGGGTGACAACACAACAGACACAACACAGGCAGGGTGACCATACCAGAGACACAACACAAGCAGGGTGACCATACCAGAAACACAACACAGGCAGGGTGACCATACCAGAGACGCAACACAGGCAGGGTGACCATACCAGAGACACAACACAGGCAGGGTGACAACACCACAGACACAACACAGGCAGGGTGACAACACCACAGACACAACACAGGCAGGGTGACAACACCACAGACACAACACAGGCAGGGTGACAACACCACAGACACAACACAGGCAGGGTGACAACACCACAGACACAACACAGGCAGGGTGACAACACCACAGACACAACACAGGCAGGGTGACAACACCACAGACACAACACAGGCAGGGTGACAACACCACAGACACAACACAGGCAGGGTGACCATACCAGAGACACAACACAAGCAGGGTGACCATACCAGAAACACAACACAGGCAGGGTGACCATACCAGAGACGCAACACAGGCAGGGTGACCATACCAGAGACACAACACAGGCAGGGTGACAACACCACAGACACAACACAGGCAGGGTGACAACACCACAGACACAACACAGGCAGGGTGACAACACCACAGACACAACACAGGCAGGGTGACAACACCACAGACACAACACAGGCAGGGTGACAACACCACAGACACAACACAGGCAGGGTGACAACACCACAGACACAACACAGGCAGGGTGACAACACCACAGACACAACACAGGCAGGGTGACCATACCAGAGACACAACACAAGCAGGGTGACCATACCAGAAACACACACACAGGCAGGGTGACAACACCAGAGACACAACCCAGGCAGGGTGACCATACCAGAGACACAACACAAGCAGGGTGACCATACCAGAGACACAACACAGGCAGGGTGACAACACCACAGACATAACACAGGCAGGGTGACCATACTAGAGACATAACCCAGGCAGGGTGACCATACCAGAAACACACACACAGGCAGGGTGACAACACCAGAGACACAAGCCAGGCAGGGTGACCATACCAGAGACACAACACAGGCAGGGTGACAACACCACAGACACAACACAGGCAGGGTGACAACACCAGAGACACAACACAGGCAGGGTGACAACACCAGAGACACAACACAGGCTGGGTGACAACACCAGAGACACAACACAGGCTGGGTGACATCACCAGAGACACAACACAGGCAGGGTGACAACACCAGAGACACAACACAGGCAGGGTGACAACACCACAGACACAACACAGGCAGGGTGACAACACCAGAGACACAACCCACGCAGGGTGACAACACCGCAGACACAACACAGGCAGGGTGACCATACCAGAGACACAACACAAGCAGGGTGACCATACCAGAGACACAACACAGGCAGGGTGACAACACCAGAGACACAACACAGGCAGGGTGACAACACCAGAGACACAACACAGGCAGGGTGACAACACCAGAGACACAACCCAGGCAGGGTGACCATACCAGAGACACAACACAGGCAGGGTGACAACACCAGAGACACAACACAGGCAGGGTGACAACACCAGAGACACAACCCAGGCAGGGTGACCATACCAGAGACACAACACAGGCAGGGTGACCATACCAGAGACACAACACAGGCAGGGTGACAACACCAGAGACACAACCCAGGCAGGGTGACAACACCAGAGACACAACCCAGGCAGGGTGACCATACCAGAGACACAACACAGGCAGGGTGACAACACCAGAGACACAACACAGGCAGGGTGACAACACCACAGACACAACCCAGGCAGGGTGACAACACCAGAGACACAACCCAGGCAGAGTGACAACACCACAGACACAACAAAGGCAGGGTGACAACACCACAGACACAGCACAGGCAGGGTGACAACACCAGAGACACAACACAGGCAGGGTGACAACACCACAGACACAACACAGGCAGGGTGACCATACCAGAGACACAACACAGGCAGGGTGACAACACCACAGACACAACCCAGGCAGGGTGACCATACCAGAGACACAACACAGGCAGGGTGACCATACCAGAGACACAACCCAGGCAGGGTGACCATACCAGAGACACAACACAGGCAGGGTGACCATGCCAGAGACACAAAACAGGCTGGGTGACAACACCAGACACAACACAGGCAGGGTGACAACACCAGAGACACATCCCACGCAGGGTGACCATACCAGAAACACACACACAGGCAGGGTGACAACACCAGAGACACAACACAGGCAGGGTGACCATATCAGAGACACAACACAGGCAGGGTGACCATACCAGAGACACAACACAAGCAGGGTGACCATACCAGAAACACAACACAGGCAGGGTGACCATACCAGAGACGCAACACAGGCAGGGTGACCATACCAGAGACACAAGACAGGCAGAGTGACAACACCACAGACACAACACAGGCAGGGTGACAACACCACAGACACAACACAGGCAGGGTGACCATACTAGAGACATAACCCAGGCAGGGTGACCATACCAGAAACACACACACAGGCAGGGTGACAACACCAGAGACACAAGCCAGGCAGGGTGACCATACCAGAGACACAACACAGGCAGGGTGACAACACCACAGACACAACACAGGCAGGGTGACAACACCAGAGACACAACACAGGCAGGGTGACAACACCAGAGACACAACACAGGCTGGGTGACAACACCAGAGACACAACACAGGCTGGGTGACAACACCAGAGACACAACACAGGCAGGGTGACAACACCAGAGACACAACACAGGCAGGGTGACAACACCACAGACACAACACAGGCAGGGTGACAACACCAGAGACACAACCCACGCAGGGTGACAACACCGCAGACACAACACAGGCAGGGTGACCATACCAGAGACACAACACAAGCAGGGTGACCATACCAGAGACACAACACAGGCAGGGTGACAACACCAGAGACACAACACAGGCAGGGTGACAACACCAGAGACACAACACAGGCAGGGTGACAACACCAGAGACACAACCCAGGCAGGGTGACCATACCAGAGACACAACACAGGCAGGGTGACAACACCAGAGACACAACACAGGCAGGGTGACAACACCAGAGACACAACCCAGGCAGGGTGACCATACCAGAGACACAACACAGGCAGGGTGACCATACCAGAGACACAACACAGGCAGGGTGACAACACCAGAGACACAACCCAGGCAGGGTGACAACACCAGAGACACAACCCAGGCAGGGTGACCATACCAGAGACACAACACAGGCAGGGTGACAACACCAGAGACACAACACAGGCAGGGTGACAACACCACAGACACAACCCAGGCAGGGTGACAACACCAGAGACACAACCCAGGCAGAGTGACAACACCACAGACACAACACAGGCAGGGTGACAACACCACAGACACAACCCAGGCAGGGTGACAACACCAGAGACACAACCCAGGCATTGTGACCATACCAGAGACACAACACAGGCAGGGTGACAACACCAGAGACACAACACAGGAAGGGTGACAACACCAGAGACACAACACAGGCAGGGTGACAACACCAGAGACACAACACAGGCAGGGTGACAACACCACAGACACAACACAGGCAGGGTGACCATACCAGAGACACAACACAGGCAGGGTGACAACACCACAGACACAACCCAGGCAGGGTGACCATACCAGAGACACAACACAGGCAGGGTGACCATACCAGAGACACAACCCAGGCAGGGTGACCATACCAGAGACACAACACAGGCAGGGTGACCATGCCAGAGACACAAAACAGGCTGGGTGACAACACCAGACACAACACAGGCAGGGTGACAACACCAGAGACACATCCCACGCAGGGTGACCATACCAGAAACACACACACAGGCAGGGTGACAACACCAGAGACACAACACAGGCAGGGTGACCATATCAGAGACACAACACAGGCAGGGTGACCATACCAGAGACACAACACAAGCAGGGTGACCATACCAGAAACACAACACAGGCAGGGTGACCATACCAGAGACGCAACACAGGCAGGGTGACCATACCAGAGACACAAGACAGGCAGAGTGACAACACCACAGACACAACACAGGCAGGGTGACAACACCACAGACACAACACAGGCAGGGTGACAACACCACAGACACAACACAGGCAGGGTGACAACACCACAGACACAACACAGGCAGGGTGACAACACCACAGACACAACACAGGCAGGGTGACAACACCACAGACACAACACAGGCAGGGTGACAACACTACAGACACAACACAGGCAGGGTGACAACACCACAGACACAACACAGGCAGGGTGACAACACCACAGACACAACACAGGCAGGGTGACCATACCAGAGACACAACACAAGCAGGGTGACCATACCAGAAACACAACACAGGCAGGGTGACCATACCAGAGACGCAACACAGGTAGGGTGACCATACCAGAGACACAACACAGGCAGAGTGACAACACCACAGACACAACACAGGCAGGGTGACAACACCACAGACACAACACAGGCAGGGTGACAACACCACAGACACAACACAGGCAGGGTGACAACACCACAGACACAACACAGGCAGGGTGACAACACCACAGACACAGCACAGGCAGGGTGACAACACCACAGACACAACACAGGCAGGGTGACAACACCACAGACACAACACAGGCAGGGTGACAACACCACAGACACAACACAGGCAGGGTGACAACACCACAGACACAACACAGGCAGGGTGACCATACCAGAGACACAACACAAGCAGGGTGACCATACCAGAAACACAACACAGGCAGGGTGACCATACCAGAGACGCAACACAGGCAGGGTGACCATACCAGAGACACAACACAGGCAGAGTGACAACACCACAGACACAACACAGGCAGGGTGACAACACCACAGACACAACACAGGCAGGGTGACAACACCACAGACACAACACAGGCAGGGTGACAACACCACAGACACAACACAGGCAGGGTGACAACACCACAGACACAGCACAGGCAGGGTGACAACACCACAGACACAACACAGGCAGGGTGACAACACCGCAGACACAACACAGGCAGGGTGACAACACCACAGACACAACACAGGCAGGGTGACAACACCACAGACACAACACAGGCAGGGTGACAACACCACAGACACAACACAGGCAGGGTGACCATACCAGAGACACAACACAAGCAGGGTGACCATCCCAGAAACACAACACAGGCAGGGTGACCATACCAGAGACGCAACACAGGCAGGGTGACCATACCAGAGACACAACACAGGCAGGGTGACAACACCACAGACACAACACAGGCAGGGTGACAACACCACAGACACAACACAGGCAGGGTGACAACACCACAGACACAACACAGGCAGGGTGACAACACCACAGACACAACACAGGCAGGGTGACAACACCACAGACACAACACAGGCAGGGTGACAACACCACAGACACAACACAGGCAGGGTGACAACACCACAGACACAACACAGGCAGGGTGACAACACCACAGACACAACACAGGCAGGGTGACCATACCAGAGACACAACACAAGCAGGGTGACCATACCAGAAACACACACACAGGCAGGGTGACAACACCAGAGACACAACCCAGGCAGGGTGACCATACCAGAGACACAACACAAGCAGGGTGACCATACCAGAGACACAACACAGGCAGGGTGACAACACCACAGACACAACACAGGCAGGGTGACCATACTAGAGACATAACCCAGGCAGGGTGACCATACCAGAAACACACACACAGGCAGGGTGACAACACCAGAGACACAACCCAGGCAGGGTGACCATACCAGAGACACAACACAGGCAGGGTGACAACACCACAGACACAACACAGGCAGGGTGACAACACCAGAGACACAACACAGGCAGGGTGACAACACCAGAGACACAACACAGGCTGGGTGACAACACCAGAGACACAACACAGGCTGGGTGACATCACCAGAGACACAACACAGGCAGGGTGACAACACCAGAGACACAACACAGGCAGGGTGACAACACCACAGACACAACACAGGCAGGGTGACAACACCAGAGACACAACCCACGCAGGGTGACAACACCGCAGACACAACACAGGCAGGGTGACCATACCAGAGACACAACACAAGCAGGGTGACCATACCAGAGACACAACACAGGCAGGGTGACAACACCAGAGACACAACACAGGCAGGGTGACAACACCAGAGACACAACACAGGCAGGGTGACAACACCAGAGACACAACCCAGGCAGGGTGACCATACCAGAGACACAACACAGGCAGGGTGACAACACCAGAGACACAACACAGGCAGGGTGACAACACCAGAGACACAACCCAGGCAGGGTGACCATACCAGAGACACAACACAGGCAGGGTGACCATACCAGAGACACAACACAGGCAGGGTGACAACACCAGAGACACAACCCAGGCAGGGTGACCATACCAGAGACACAACACAGGCAGGGTGACATCACCAGAGACACAACCCACGCAGGGTGACCATACCAGAGACACAACACAGGAAGGGTGACAACACCAGAGACACAACACAGGCAGGGTGACAACACCAGAGACACAACACAGGCAGGGTGACAACACCAGAGACACAACACAGGCAGGGTGACAACACCACAGACACAACACAGGCAGGGTGACCATACCAGAGACACAACACAGGCAGGGTGACAACACCAGAGACACAACACAGGAAGGGTGACAACACCAGAGACACAACACAGGCAGGGTGACAACACCAGAGACACAACCCAGGCAGGGTGACCATACCAGAGACACAACACAGGCAGGGTGACAACACCAGAGACACAACACAGGCAGGGTGACAACACCACAGACACAACCCAGGCAGGGTGACAACACCAGAGACACAACCCAGGCAGGGTGACAACACCACAGACACAACACAGGCAGGGTGACAACACCACAGACACAACCCAGGCAGGGTGACAACACCAGAGACACAACCCAGGCATTGTGACCATACCAGAGACACAACACAGGCAGGGTGACAACACCAGAGACACAACACAGGAAGGGTGACAACACCAGAGACACAACACAGGCAGGGTGACAACACCAGAGACACAACACAGGCAGGGTGACAACACCACAGACACAACACAGGCAGGGTGACCATAACAGAGACACAACACAGGCAGGGTGACAACACCACAGACACAACCCAGGCAGGGTGACCATACCAGAGACACAACACAGGCAGGGTGACCATACCAGAGACACAACCCAGGCAGGGTGACCATACCAGAGACACAACACAGGCAGGGTGACCATGCCAGAGACACAAAACAGGCAGGGTGACAACACCAGACACAACACAGGCAGGGTGACAACACCAGAGACACAACACAGGCAGGGTGACCATATCAGAGACACAACACAGGCAGGGTGACAACACCAGAGACAACACAGGCAGGGTGACAACACCAGAGACACAACCCAGGCAGGGTGACCATACCAGAGACTCAACACAGGCAGGGTGACAACACCAGAGACACAACCCAGGCAGGGTGACCATACCAGAGACACACACAGGCAGGGTGACAACACCAGAGACACAACACAGGCAAGGTGACAACACCAGACACAACACAGGCAGGGTGACAACACCAGAGACACAACACAGGCAAGGTGACAACACCAGACACAACACAGGCAGGGTGACAACACCACAGGCACAACACAGGCAGGGTGACAACACCAGACACAACACAGGCAGGGTGACAACACCACAGGCAGGGTGACAACACCAGACACAACACAGGCAGGGTGACAACACCAGAGACACACACAGGCAGGGTGACAACAGACAGAGGCAGGGTGACAACAGACACACAGAGGCAGGGTGACAACAGACACACACAGGCAGGGTGACAACAGACAGAGGCAGGGTGACAACAGACACACAGAGGCAGGGTGACAACAGACACACAGAGACAGGGTGACAACAGACACACAGAGGCAGGGTGACAACAGACACACAGAGGCAGGGTGACAACAGACACACAGAGGCAGGGTGACAACAGACACACAGAGGAAGGGTGACAACAGACACAACACAGGCAGGGTGACAACAGACACACAGAGGCAGGGTGACAACAGACACACAGAGGCAGGGTGACAACAGACACAACACAGGCAGGGTGACATCGGCACCATATGAACGCTGGCGAACATTAGAACGTCGTTTAGAAGCCTAAATCAGGACACTTTCCAGCCAGTCTACACAACTCTCCATAGACCGTATTGGAATATCCAGCACCTTCCTGGAACCCAAACGTTGTGGAGCACGAAAGTAATATTAAAATAGTGTAGAGATTTGCCACTAAAGAAGCTCTAGAGCTAAGAGGGATTAAGCTAGAAGGATAGGTTGAAGGAGCTGGACCTCACAACTTTGAAAGACACAAGTAACGGAGGAGACATGGTCACAACATACAAGATACTGAAGGGAATAGACGAGGTGGACAAGGACTACCTCTTTAAATTGAGGGAAAATAGGACAGACATAAATGATAGAGATGGAAACATATATGAGTGGAAGATATGCTAGGGAATACTGACAGGTGTCAACAAGTGGGAGACACTGAGAGAAGATGTTGTGGAAGCCACCTCCATCCACAACTTTTAGGACAGATTCGACCAAGAATTTGAACGATGGATAGCTTAAGTATGGCTCAACAGGTACAACAGGAGAAGTAAACGGGGTATAAAGAGTTCTACCCCACTTCCTCGTAGTCACTGATAGATAAGCATTATCAAGTAAACACCCTAACCCCAACTAGGGTTGCCCTAACCCTACCCAACGGCCCCCGACACAAATCCCCTTCTTGTACATAAAATAAATTACGGGTTGGGTGGCGTGGTGCTCGAGTTCGCTGTCAGCCACAGAAGAATTGTCACCAAGAGCTCCGGTGTTTTGAGACACGGAGACAAATGGTTGCGGAATACAGACGAGTATTTGCGGGTGTTGGTGAAGGCCAAGCCCATTGGTGGCACAACATAGTAAGGTCGACTCCCGCAAATTGAAACATTTTTTCTTCCTGGGAGTTAGTGAAGATTTAAAAGGTTTTCACTTCGCAGGGGTTTAGGTGTGGGTAGTTTTCAGTGTACTCGATATTTAACTCCGGCATTTGTCCGTGCTATTTGAAAAATATTCAAATAGTTGCAGTAAGAGGAGCAAACCGCGGAGAATCAGGATTAGGATTCACGTATGTTTGGGGGGGAGAGAGAGAGAGAGAGAGAGAGGGAGAGAGTGTGAGAGGGAGAGAGAGACACGAGGGGGAGAATAACTTTGGAAGTGTACCTGACCGTGACGTTGTGATTCCAGTATCACTCCATTCACTGCATCAGTAGTGGTCATTGTCTTGCCTGAGGACTAGTGGCACAAGCCCCGGTAGCGAGGGAAACGAGCGATAGTAGCGAGGGAAACGAGCGATAGTAGCGAGGGAAACGAGCGATAGTAGCGAGGGAAACGAGCGATAGTAGCGAGGGAAACGAGCGATAGTAGTGAGGGAAACGAGCGATAGTAGCGAGGGAAACGAGCGATAGTAGCGAGGGAAACGAGGGCCACTAGTGCGCCCGTCCTCATCATCAAAGGTCAAATGCTCATTTCATGTTGCCGCCAAACCTGTTAATGATTGAAAAAACACCCTACACACGACTCGGTCCATCCTCCGGCTGGACTCGTTAAAGCTGCGGCCGTCCTCCAAGAAATTAACAAATTTTAACACAGTTTGAAAATAGTTTTGCTCTCTTATATTATTATCCTTATATATTAAAATTCTGTGTATACTTATACATAGGTTATATTAGGCAATTAGGCTCTGTTGGTCATTAATACTTGTGAAGTTCGTGGGGGAAGTATTTGAACCCTTCCTCTTGCCAGGCTCGTTAAAGCGGCGCATACGTATCCGTACCTAGAGGAATTCATCAATTTTAATGTATTGTGCATTAAAAACTGATTTGTTCTCATATTTGAGTTAATATTATTATTAACATTTACTACATTTACAGTGTTGTGGTTTGAACAGAGGCCGTCAGCGACGCCCTTCTCGAAAGATGTCATCATTTGCGAGTTGTATATAAATCTTTTTCGTTCATAAACAGCGGGTTTTGGCAGCTGGATTAATGAGCATTTATCCATTGTTGATGAGGATGGGCTGACTCACAACTGATGACGTTCGAACATTTCTCGAACGGTGTTTTGCTGACAACCTCTGCGTTATATCAACTCCTGCGTACAACTGTTGTGAACAAGGTGAACATGGGGATAGCCTTATTATGCCTTGTTAATTTCGTATGTTACAATCTTAGGGCATGTCTAGAGATTAATATTTATTTTCCATTACCAAGTTTTCTTTGATTATTATATGATGTTTATGATGATACTTTAAATTGTTACATGCTGAGTTTTTAAGCCTGTTGACTGGATAGTAATTCTTGAACAGCTTAATATCCTAATTTACTTTACAGTAGAACTGTGTAATAAGTTACATAATTTGACACGTTTGCATTATGAGAAATTTGCATATTATACTTACAGTAAAAATAGACACTTTATGTACGCTATTTAAAATAGGAGCGTGAATCTGCCTTAACTAGTGACTCGACAGGTAATTGTGTGTGTGTGTGTGTGTGTGTGTATATATATATATATATATATATATATATATATATATATATATATATATATATATATATATATATATATATATATATATATATATATATATATACAGAGAGAGAGAGAGAGAGAGAGAGAGAGAGAGAGAGAGAGAGAGAGAGAGAGAGAGAGAGAGAGAGAGAGAGAGAGAGAGAGAGAGAGAGAGAGAGAGAGCGGCCTAGGGGAAGGACGTGTGGCGGAAGAGCTGCTGCCTTCTCAGCCATTACCCTTAGACATCTTGGTCTCACCGTACCAAGACTAAACCATACTCACCGTGAATACATCAAGCAGACGTGGGAGTGGCCGGAAGTGCCTACGGTGTACCATCTATGTGAAAACTTATCATAACAGGTGGGTTGGCAGTGTGGAGTGATGGAGGCTGGAGTGAGGGGCCAGGATGGACCCTGCAGGCCTCCCATAGTGAGGGGAGGTGGGGGGTGAGTGAGGGGTGTTGTGTGGTCAGGAGAGAGAGGTGGGGGTTACGCGTGTGCCAAATAGTGTTTTGTGTTTTTCTTTTTTGAAAGTTTTGTTGAACAAGTTACGTTGTCAGCGATAATTGGCACAACATATCTATCATATTGTTAGTACAACACACGTGCAGTGAGTCAGATTACAAGTGTGTGATTCATTCATCATTGTGCAGTGATATACGGGGGAATTATACCAGTGTTAGTGTCGCCCTGACCCCCGCCCCCACCCAGCGCCCAGGCCGGGAAGTACCTGCTCTCCCCCTCCTTCCCCACCCCACCACGTCGCCTCCCCACCCACGAGGCCACCTTGCCACCCGCCCATAGAACCCGGGAGGCTCCCATGTGTGTCTACGCCACCCACCCACCCAATGTATACCCACATATTGTGTAGTGGGTGTATACCCACACTTCGTATAGAGGTGGTATATGTATTACCACTCATCTGAGTAGTAAGTGCCACGGCCAGCTGACTATCCCCCCAGCCTCCAACCGCCGCCCACCCTCCAGTCTCCACCCGCCGTCCACCTTCCCGCCCAGCGCCCGCCCATGTCGCAGCTCTCAACAGACAGCCAGGCTTCTCCAAGCCAAGATGAGCCATCAAGCAGGGGTAGACACGGTAGATGTCAGACGTGTGACCGGGTATGCTATATCCGGTTGAGGGACGATAATGTGCGCATTCATTACCACAACGGAGCCAGGTGTTTGGGTTCTGGGCGCCCTCCCAGGGAGAATACCAGTCAACAGCCTACACCGCCCGTAAGGCAAAACACCTCCCAGACCTTCATTCCCACAGAAAACTTATTAGAAGCTATCAAAGCAACATCAGCCAGAACATTGCAACACATCCCTAAAGCAGCCCGCCCCCATGCAGCAGCCAAATTATCTGCCCTCCTGAGAAAGGTCAACGACTCTCCTGGAACGACCCAAGCATGGCACAACCTCCTAATGTTTGGCAACATATGTCTAGCCACCGCTGCAAGGAGAGACAAGACCTTAGCTGCCTCAGTCATCAAAGCTATAAATGATTTTCCCAGGGAGGACAACCAGGTGCGCCTTCCCACTCGTGTGAGAAACACCCACGGCAGGAAGAGCAACAGTGCCATATCCGAGACATCAAAAATCAGAACATCAGTCACCAAGAAAATAGAAGAAGGAAACACTATTGGCGCAATACGAGTCATCACCAGTGTGGACCCAATTGCCGACAGAGATGCCGCACCAGCTCAAGCCCTAAGGGAGAAACACCCACCCAGGGCTCCGCGTGAGGACGACATTGTACAAGTGGGGGCTACCGGAGCAGAACCTCTCTGGGTGGCTGAATCTGTGGTCCATAAAGCAGCCATGTCCTTCCCAACAGGATCAGCAGGTGGGTTCAAAGGACTAAAACCCAACCACCTCAAGCAAATGCTCAACCCTGCACTGGGTGACATTGCAAAGAACCTCTTGGTGGAACTAACTAGATTCACCATCACATGTCTAGCTGGCAACATACCAGCGTCCATAAGACCTATCTTTTTTGGAGCATCTCTCTGTGCTCTAAAGAAAAAGGATGGAGGGATCAAGCCAATAACTGTGAGCAATTCTCTCCGGCGTCTCGTCGCAAAGGCAGCTGCAAGAACAGTTAGTGATGCAGCGGCCAACATGCTGAAGCCAAAACAGCTCGGGTTCGGCATTCCACAAGGGTGTGAGGCGGCAGCCCATGCAGCTCGAGCCTTCATCGCCAACATCACAGACGAAAAGGCCCTTATCAAGCTAGATTTCAAAAATGCCTTCAATTTGGTGCGGAGGGATGCTGTACTCCGTGCGGTTCATAGTCATTTCCCTTCCCTCTACCCTTCTGTACATTCATGCTACAGTATGGACCTTAAGCTACTTTTTGGCGAACATGAAATTGACTCGCGAGAAGGCGTCCAACAGGGTGACCCCCTTGCTCCTCTCCTTTTCTGCTTAGTCATCAAACAAGTCACAAAGGTCCTGTCCAGCGAGCTTAACATCTAGTTCTTGGATGATGGTACCCTAGCTGGTTCCCAAGACTCCCTCCTGGAGGACATCAGAAAAATTCAGGAGCAAGGTGCAGTTTTAGGCCTCACCCTGAACCCTTCTAAATGTGAAAAAATATGTTCCAACCAGGGCATCGTAGAGAGAATAGAGGGTCTTCTACTAAATATCCATAAAACTAAACCTGAAGACAGCACACTCCTAGGAGCTCCCCTGGGGTTGAAAGTCATCGATGAGGTCCTTGATAAGAAAATCGCCGACCTTAAGAGGTCGAGGTCGAGGGAGGGGGTAGACGTACCGTGCGCGCTGCGTTAAAATCGTGACATTAACAGGGATTCCTAGGACTACTGCCGTGGATTACTGATTACAGACATAACAAAGTGCATAGTGACCCGCTGGAAAATTGAAAATAGTCATTAACAATAGAACTTTGCGTTAAATAGAGAATAAACGGGAGACCACGTGTGAGCCAGTGAGCGAGGCTTTGTGTACATGCGTGTATTAGGAAAAAAAAAATAGTGAACGGTGATTCGTGGAACAGTGATGTGGAACGGGTACCAAAACAACATATAAGTTGGAAGTGAATATTATAAATATAGAATACTAGAAATATAAAATAGTGGCAAGAGGCGGCATCAGTGGTTATAAATCGGGTAACTGGAAACTGGTGACATCAACCTGGGCCACAAGAGGTCACCTGTACCGACCGGGGGACCAGCCTCGCTACCTACGCTAAGTACCTGCCATAAAGTTTGAACAAAATAACATACATAATATTACAAATATACGGTATACATATAATATTATAAATATTAAACATATAAATATATATATACATATATATTGTTACAAATATACAATATACATATAATATTATAAATATATAGATATATACAACAAAACAAGGCAATATGGGAGTAAATAAACAAATTTGTGGCCACTGTAACAACTTCTTAAAGACGAAGGTAACGGGCATTGAATGTTATATCTGTAAGACTAGATTCCATTCGGCTTGTACAGGAGTGAGTAACACTACGGCACTGAGAGCTGGCCACTTGCTCTGGGTGTGTAAAAATGACCTGCCAGCTTGGAATATCCTAAAAAACCTTCTAGATAACATGACGCATGATCGGAAAACATCATTCATTGGAAGCCTACCAGCCATCCAGAAGGAGTGGGAAAGGAACAACAATTCTTATATACAAGGAGCGGAGGATATAGTCAGGGATGAAACTGAGGCTGAAACTCAGGAAGTTGTAAACTCTGACTCAGTAGGCCAGGATGTAGATGACAGTAAACTAGAAAGTGTAACAGACAGCACTGACAGCTCGATAGGTACAGACACTACGACGGTTCCCGATAGAGCAATTCAGAACAGAAGGACAGACTTATGCAAATTTTATGCAAAGGGCATATGCAGACATAGATATGCTGGTAATAAGAAAGGATTAGAATGCAGTTACCAACATCCCTAAAAATGTTTAAATATGCTTAGGAAAGGTGAGTGTCGATTTGGATCAATATGTAGGTTTTTCCATCCTGACATGTGCCAAACCTCACTGGAGGACAGAAAATGCTATGACCTCAGCTGCCCACACTTTCACGTGAAAGGCACGGAACGCTACATAAAGAGTGGCAAGCAGGATAATGAATTTGGAGGAAACTCTATAAATTTTTTATACCAGACCGGCAGAGAATTCAAAAGGAGCAGCATGGAGAGTGTATGGAACTGGATGCCAGATCCACTTGCATTCCAGAATTACAGATACAATTACCCACCGAAAGGGAACTACAACTACGACAGACAACTGCCCTACAACAATCAGTACTAGTCAGAACAAACTCATTATGTCCACGAATAATGGACTTGCCGAAAAAGTCTCCCATTCAAACTATCACTAACAGAGTAACCTCATTCATCTTTGCCAACATACAAGGACTGAAAACAAGAACAAACAACAAAGTACAGTTCATAAATGGCCTCCTCACGGAGTCAAATGAAGTATTTGGAGCTTTCACAGAAACCCATGCAGGGGAATTGTTGGACAGTGAGATCTGGATTCCAGGATATAACCTATACAGGTGCGATAGGAAAATTAGGTCACATGGAGGAGTGGGTCTGTATATTAGGGAAGACCTTGTATGCTCGGAGCTCCTAAACGTTACAAATGAGGTGGTAGAGGTACTGGGATTAAAAATAGAGAAAATAAATTTAGTGATTATACTAATATACAAACCGCCAGATGCAACGGCTGAGGAATTCACAGAACAGATAAGCAAAATAGAGAATAGCCTTGATAATTTGGAGAACCCGATACCTGATATTATCTTCCTAGGTGACTTCAACTTGCCTAGTCTCAGGTGGAAAATAGCAAACATTAATATTATACCAGGAAATCTATCAGGACCTAACCAACCACAGATTAGAGAACTACTTAGATTCTGTGACAAATTTTCACTCAATCAGCAGATATCGGAGCCAACGAGAAATGAAAATATTCTAGATCTGGTCTTTACGAACAATGAAGACATTATCAGAGACATTACGATATCAGATACCACATATTCAGATCACAAGCTCATTGAAGTGCAAACGACCATCAATACTCTGAATAGACCTAAAACGTTGATAAAGCGAGAGGGGCTATTCAGTAAATTCAATTTTAATAATAAAAGGATAGACTGGGAGATAATAAACAGGGAACTTACAAACATTCCATGGGGAACTGTTTTAAGTAATACAAGTCCTACAGAAGGAATAGAAAAACTGACTTCAGAAGCGTATCAAGTCTGTCTGAAACATGTTCCTTTGAGGAAAGCCAGAAAGAGATCTAACGTAGAAAGAGAACGCAGACGACACTATAAACGCAGGGAAAAAAATAACGGAACTGCTTATGCAGACACGAATTTCCCGTCAAAGAAGGAATAATTTAAATAGGGAGATTGAAGAAATCGAGCAGAAATTGAAACACTCATATGAAACTGAAGAAAGGCAGTTAGAACAGAAAGCCATTCAGGAAATAAAGAAAAATCCAAAATATTTCTTCTCATATGCGAAATCAAAAGCAAAAACCACTGCCAGTATTGGACCTATTCGTACAAGTGAAGGTTCATACACGGAGGATGACAAAGAAATTAGTGAAATCCTAAAAAAGCAGTATGAGGACATGTTTAGCACTCCAATAAACAACATGAAGGTGGATATCCAGACAATTTCTTTATGCGGGATATTCAAACCCCTGTAAATATAACTGATATAAACACGAGCGCACTAAATTTTGAAAAATAAATTGAAAACATGCCCATGCACTCGGCCCCAGGTCCAGACTCATGGAATTCAATATTTATAAAGAAATGCAAAGTGCCGGTAGCACAGGCACTCAGTATAGTGTGGAGGAAGAGCTTGGACACGGGGGAAATACCAGATGCACTTAAAGTAGCAGACATAGCCCCTCTACACAAGGGAGGGAGCAAAGCATTGGCAAAAAAAAAAAAAAAAAAAAATTATAGACCAGTTGCACTAACATCGCACATCATAAAAGAATTTGAGAGAGTGATTAGGAGTCAGGTCACCAATTTCATGGAGACCAATGACCTTCATAACCCAGGCCAACATGGATTTCGAGCGGGAAGATCGTGCCTCTCACAGCTACTTGAGCACTACGACAAAGTCACTGAGGCATTAGAAGAGAAACAGAATGCTGATGTGATATACACGGACTTCGCAAAGGCTTTCGATAAATGTGACCATGGCGTGATAGCACACAAAATGAAGTCAATGGGAATAACCGGTAAAGTAGGACGCTGGATACTCAGTTTTCTGTCAAACAGGACTCAGCGAGTAACTGTCAACCATATAAAATCTAGTCCAAGTGCAGTGAAAAGCTCTGTACCTCAGGGTACAGTCCTTGCACCGCTGCTTTTCCTTATTCTCATATCAGATATAGACAAAAATACAAGTCACAGCTTCGTATCATCCTTTGCAGATGACACAAAAATCAGTATGAAAATTACCTCGGCTGAGGACATTGAAAAACTTCAAGCTGATATTAATAAAGTTTTCGACTGGGCATCAGAAAATAACATGATGTTTAACAGTGATAAATTCCAGGTACTCAGGTACGGTAAAAATGAGGACCTTAAACATAATACAGAGTACAAAACACAATCAAATGTACCCATAGTAGGAAAACAGCATGTAAAGGATTTGGGAATAATAATGTCTGATAACCTAACGTTTAAGGAGCATAACCAAGCAAATATTGCGACAGCCAGAAAAATGATAGGATGGATTACGAGAACTTTCAAATCCAGGGATCCCATCACAATGGTTGTACTCTTCAAGACACTTGTGTTGTCCCGTCTTGAGTACTGTTCAGTACTCACTTCCCCCTTCAGAGCAGGAGAGATTGCTGAAATAGAGGGAATACAGAGAACATATACGGCACGCATAGATGCAATAAAGCACCTAAATTATTGGGATCGTCTCAAAGCCCTCCAAATGTACTCACTAGAAAGAAGACGAGAGAGATATCAAATAATATACACCTGGAAGATACTGGAGGGCCAAGTACCAAATCTACACAGTAAAATAACAACGTACTGGAGTAAACGATATGGAAGAAAATGTAGAATAGAACCAGTGAAGAGCAGAGGTGCCATAGGCACAATCAGAGAACACTGTATAAACATCAGAGGTCCGCGGCTGTTCAACGTCCTCCCGGCAAGCATAGGAAATATTGCCCGAACAACCGTGGACATTTTCAAGAGGAAACTAGATTTATTCCTCCAAGGAGTGCCGGACCAACCGGGCTGTGGTGGGTATGTGGGCCTGCGGGCCGCTCCAAGCAACAGCCTGGTGGACCAAACTCTCACAAGTCAAGCCTGGCCTCGGGCCGGGCTTGGGGAGTAGAAGAACTCCTAGAACCCCATCAACCAGGTAAGAGGATGGATGGGAGGATTGAGGATATTGATGCTCATGATGCACTCTACCTCATCACCAGATGTCTGTCCCTCCCCAGGTTAACCTACTTTCTGAGGTGTTCACCATCTTACAGTAGCCAAAAACTAAGTGAGTATGACCGGTTACTGAAATCAATGCTAGAAAAAGCTCTTAACCTCTCTCTTGATGACCTACAGTGGAAACAAGCCTCTCTTCCCGTAAGACTTGGGGGCCTCGGAGTTCGAACAGCAACGCAAATAGCTGTTCCAGCCTTCCTGTCGTCCTTATCAGCATCTGACGACCTTGTGAAGGAAATTCTACCTGCCCACTTACATTAGCTGGCAGGTGTACATGATCCCAATTTTACACGCTGTGCCACAGAGTGGGCCTCTCGTGCAGGCCCATCACCTCAACCAATATTCCCAAAAGCCCACAAGCAATGCAGCTGGGATGGCCCCATTGTAGACCAAGTTGCTGCAGAGTGCCTGGGTGCTGCAACAACACAACACGACATTGCTCGCCTCACAGCAGTAGCAGCCCCACATGCAGGGGATTTCCGGTTAGCAACCCCAATGTCGGCAACTGGCACGCGTCTCACACTACACACCCTCCGAATTGCTGTGGCCCTTCGCCTTGCTGCCCCAATCCACACCAGATATAGGTGTATTTGCGTCGAGGTGGTGGCTGACAGGTACGGCCACCATGGCCTACTCTGCCAAAGCACAGGGGGATGGCACTCGAGGCACAGTGAAGTTAACGACATCATCAAGAGGAGCCTCACCACAGCTGGATGCCCAGCTGAAAGAGAGCCCCGTTATCTAACGCCCCGTAACTCTGATGCTCTTATTGGTCACCCGGATGGTATCACAGTGAACCCCTGGAAGAATGGCAAGCAGTTTGTATGGGACTACACGTGTGTATCAACCCTGGCTAACACCTACATTGACCTCAGTGTTGCACAACCAGGTGGCGCTGCCACCCACAGGGAAGCAGCCAAATCCCGTAAGTATAGAGAACTGGATCACCAATACAATTTTATCCCCATTGCTTCTGAGACACTCGGCGCCTGGGGTAAAAGTGCTACCAGTTTTTTGAAGGAACTGAGTTCTAGGCTCATTGAAACAACAAGGGACCCTAGAGCTGCCAGCTTTCTTTTCCAGCGCCTCAGCGTGGCGATAAAGAGGGGAAATGCGTACTGCATCCAGGGTTCCTGCCCGCCATCTGAGGAGCTGGAGGAACTCGACAACCTATGATAATCATCTTTGTAACCTATATGTAACTCCTTTTTTGTAACAAAGTTCAAATAAAGCAAATATATATGTGTACATACAAAAGAATGTGGGTGGTAAGAGAAGATAATATTAGTGTTCAGTGAGAAACCACAAGGTCTCCTCTGAATACTTTTTATTTTCTTCTTCGAGGCTATGGGTCCCCATATTGGCACCAGAGGTGGTACCCTATATATATATATATATATATATATATATATATATATATATATATATATATATATATATATATATATATATATATATATATATATATATATATATATATGAAATATATAAATATTTATATTTATGTATATATATATATTATTAAATATGACCGAAAAAGTAAGATTAATAATTCTAACACGAATTTTCTCAATCTTTCGTACATTACGCTTCACTGTTGGAGGTAAATTAAAAATCAATTCTCCAAAATTCATTTTTATTTCTAGTCTGACGCGACACGGGCGCGTTTCGTAAAACTTATTACATTTTCAAAGACTTTAGTTCACAAATACACAACTGAATAGAACTTACGTATCTCCGATTTTATATCTACATTTGAGTGAGGTGGAAGGGGTGATGTGGCATTAACACAAGACAGAACAAAATGTGGTATTAATAGGGTATTAATTTCATCAACACAAGACAGAACAAGGGTATTAATTTCATCAACACAAGACAGAACACGAAACAATGGATATTGAATAGAAGTGTTTGTAGAAAGCCTATTGGTCCATATTTCTTGATGCTTCTATATTGGAGCGGAGCTTGAGGTGGGTAGAATATAGTTGTGCAATAATTGGCTGTTGATTGCTGGTGTTGACTTCTTGATGTGTAGTGCCTCGCAAACGTCACGCCGCCTGCTATCGCTGTATCTATCGATGATTTCTGTGTTGTTTACTAGGATTTCTCTGGCGATGGTTTGGTTGTGGGAAGAGATTATATGTTCCTTAATGGAGCCCTGTTGCTTATGCATCGTTAAACGCCTAGAAAGAGATGTTGTTGTCTTGCCTATATACTGTTTTTTTTGGAGCTTACAGTCCCCAAGTGGGCATTTGAAGGCATAGACGACGTTAGTCTCTTTTAAAGCGTTCTGTTTTGTGTTTTGTGTGGTCGTCTATGCCTTCAAATGCCCACTTGGGGACTGTAAGCTCCAAAAAACCCAGTATATAGGCAAGACAACAACATCTCTTTCTAGGCGTTTAACGATGCATAAGCAACAGGGCTCCATTAAGGAACATATAATCTCTTCCCACAACCAAACCATCGCCAGAGAAATCCTAGTAAACAACACAGAAATCATCGATAGATACAGCGATAGCAGGCGGCTTGACGTTTGCGAGGCACTACACATCAAGAAGTCAACACCAGCAATCAACAGCCAATTATTGCACAACTATATTCTACCCACCTCAAGACTCCGCTCCAATATAGAAGCATCAAGAAATATGGACCAATAGGCTTTCTACAAACACTTCTATTCAATATCCAATGTTTCGTGTTCTGTCTTGTGTTGATGAAATTAATACCCTATTAATACCCTTGTTCTGTCTTGTGTTGATGAAATTAATACCCTATTAATACCACATTTTGTTCTGTCTTGTGTTAATGCCACATCACCCCTTCCACCTCACTCAAATGTAGATATAAAATCGGAGATACGTAAGTTCTATTCAGTTGTGTATTTGTGAACTAAAGTCTTTGAAAATGTAATAAGTTTTACGAAACGCACCCGTGTCGCGTCAGACTAGAAATAAAAATGAATTTTGGAGAATTGATTTTTAATTTACCTCCAACAGTGAAGCGTAATGTACGAAAGATTGAGAAAATTCGTGTTAGAATTATTAATCTTACTTTTTCGGTCATATTTAATAATATATGTCTACAGGAAAGACTGCTACCAAAATATACTAGTATATATATATATATATATATATATATATATATATATATATATATATATATATATATATATATATGTATATATATATATATATATATATATATATATATATATATATATATATATATATATATATATATATGTATATATATATATATATATATATATATATATATATATATATATATATATATATATATATATATATATATATATATATATATGTGTGTGTGTGTGTGTGTGTGTGTGTGTGTTGAATATGACCGAAAAAGTTAGATTAATAATTCTGACACGAATTTTTTCAATATTTATTATATTTTTCTTCACTGTCGGTGGTAATGAAAATGTCAAATAATGAAAAATATGCTATCGCTGTATCTACCGATGATTTTTGTGTTGTGCAGGCTGCTCGACATGAGCGAGGCACTACACATCAAAAAGTCAACACCAGCAATCAACAGCCAATTAATGCACAACTATATTCTACTCACTTCAATGCACCGTATGGGCCAATAGGCCTTCTGCAGTTACTTCCATTCGCATGTACCCATCTCACCCAAACCAATGAAAAGCGAGGGTTATGTCAAATGTTTCATACACAGTACATCAAGTGTTTCATAAAATTGTACTTCATAAGTGTAGTGTTAAGAGTAAAGAAGTCTTTGAGAATGTAAGAAGCCCTTACGAAACGCTTCTAGGTGTCAGACCATTAATAATAAAAAAATAATTTTTGGGAATTGATATTTTCATTGCCACCGACAGTTAAGAAAAACATAAGAAATAAAAAAAATCGTGTTAGAATTATTAATCTTACTTTTTCGGTCATATTCAACAATATATGTTTACAAGAAAGACTGCTACCAAAATATAGTAATGTATATATATATATATTACTATATATATATGTATATGTATATGTATATATATATATATATATATATATATATATATATATATATATATATATATATATATATATATATATATATATATATATATATATATTATTAAATATGACCGAAAAAGTAAGATTAATAATTCTAACACGAATTTTCTCAATCTTTCGTACATTACGCTTCACTGTTGGAGGTAAATCAAAAATCACTTCTCCAAAATTCATTTTTATTTCTAGTCTGACGCGACACGGGCGCGTTTCGTAAAACTTATTACATTTTCAAAGACTTCACAAATACACAACTGATTAGAACTTACGTATCTCTGCTATTATATCTACATTTGAGTGAGGTGGGAGGAATTTACAGACACAACTGTAACCTGAAAACACTAAACAGAGTCATACTTATTCTAAGACTAAACAGTTAATCCGTCGTACTTATACTCGCATTTGGGTGAGGTGATATGGTGCAACAGTTTTGGATGAGGTGAACAAACTAGTGACAAATACAAGACAGAACACGAAACAATGGGTATTATTTGGATATGAGAACATAAGAATGGAATTAACTGCAAAGGGCCTATTGGCTTATACTTCTTCTTGATGCTTCTATATTGGTACGAAGTCTTGAAGTGGGTAGACTATAGTTGTGCATTAATTGGCTGTTGATTGCTGGTGTTGACTTCTTAATGTGTAGTGCCTCGCAGATGTCAAGCCTTCTGCTATCGCTGTATCTATCGATGATTTCTGTGTTGTTGGTTAAGACTTCTCTGGTGATGGTCTGGTTGTGAGAGAAGATTATATGTTCCTTTATGGAGCCCTGTTGTTAATGCATTGTTAATCCCCTGGAAAGAGACGTTGTTGTCTTGCCTTTATACTGAATTTGTCCCTTGTGGATTTCCACTGATTTGTGAAGTCAGTGGATTTCCCAGTTTCAATTCTTTTGACCATATCGTGGCCTAGTCGGCTAAGGCAGCGTCTGGGCAGGAGTACTTCGGGCTTTCTTTAAGCTAGGAGGGAAGGGGCGGGCGAGAGGATGGCTCTTCGCCCATACCACAACTAACAAAGTAATAAGATGAGAACAACTAAGAAGCTTAACTGTGTTTACACTTAATTAGTACGGACATCATTATTTAGAAGATATGATTCTCCGAGCACAATAACCCCAACGTAACAACTTTGTAGCAACGTTTGTAACAGTCTTGCAGCATAATGTTGTTGATGTTGCAGCATAATGTTGTTGATGTTGCAGCATAATGTTGTTGATGTTGCAGCATAATGTTGTTGATGTTGCAGCATAATGTTGTTGATGTTGCAGCATAATGTTGTTGATGTTGCAGCATAATGTTGTTGATGTTGCAGCATAATGTTGTTGATGTTGCAGCATAATGTTGTTGATGTTGCAGCATAATGTTGTTGATGTTGCAGCATAATGTTGTTGATGTTGCAGCATAATGTTGCGTGTTCACCGGGCTCCAACTTCTTCACTCCTCGGCAAGTTGTGTGTGTGTGTGTGTGTGTGTGTGTGTGTACTCACCTAATAGGGTGAGTACACACACACACACACTGTGTGTGTGTGTGTGTGTGTATGTGTGTGTGTGTGTGTGTGTGTGTGTATGTGTGTGTGTGTGTGTGTGTGTGTGTGTGTACTCACCTAGTTGTGTCTGCAGGATCGAGCATTGACTCTTGGATCCCACCTTTCGAGCATCGGTTGTTTACAGCAATGACTCTTGTCCCATTTCCCTATCATACCTGGTTTTAAAATTATGAATAGTATTTGCTTCCACAACCTGTTCCTGAAGTGCATTCCATTTTCCCACTACTCTCACGCTAAAAGAAAACGTGTGTGTGTGTGTGTGTGTGTGTGTGTGTGTGTGTGTGTGTGTGTGTGTGTGTGTGTGTGTGTGTGTGTGTGTGTGTGTGTGTGTGTGTGTGTGTGTGTGTGTGTGACTGTTCAGAAGCACGACTGTCCCTGCCCATCAGACTGTTGCCAATTGAGGTCAGTGGACTTTGGGTCCTTCGCAGTCTGCGGAAGCCGCCTGGCGCCCAGACAGTTGCAGATGTTGAATGTGCAATTGAAAACATGGATGCTCATCAATTTGCATTCAGTGACTGATTAACTGAAGCCCGTGGATGGCTGAGCACTCTCCTTGACACCAGTATGTCTACACCAGTGCTGTGTACAATGGAGTAGCTCCACGCTACACCCAGTATACTCTCCGCTCCAGGCTAGACATGGTCTCACTCACCTCTGGTTATTCCTGGTCACTTCTGCCTAGAGCCCGGCAGCCCTGCCATCAATCCCTGAGCGTCTTATACCTATCCCAGCACACAAGACCCGCTGGGGGAGGCAATAAAATGTACTCTGTAACTCGGAGCGCAATACTGCCTGTCTGGTAGGAGGTCCAGGCAATAAATCTTCCAGGACACTAAAGTGCTGTCATCGT
Organism: Procambarus clarkii; assembly: GCF_040958095.1. NCBI lineage: Eukaryota > Metazoa > Arthropoda > Malacostraca > Decapoda > Cambaridae > Procambarus > Procambarus clarkii. The sequence goes on from NC_091187.1 coordinate 23,095,185, forward strand.
ACACCTGGCACTGCCCACGCTGCCGTCGGTGTTGTTGATCATCGTACACCTGGCACTGTCCATGCTCTCGTCGGTGTTGTTGATCATCGTACACCTGGCACTGCCCACGCTGCCGTCGGTGTTGTTGATCATCGTACACCTGGCACTGCCCACGCTGCCGTCGGTGTTGTTGATCATCGTACACCTGGCACTGTCCATGCTCTCGTCGGTGTTGTTGATCATCGTAATACACCTGGCACAGTCCATGCTCTCGTCCGTGTTGTTGATCATCGTACACCTGGCACTGTCTATGCTCTCGTCGGTGTTGTTGATCATCGTACACCTGGCACTGTCCATGCTCTCGTCGGTGTTGTTGATCATCGGACACCTGGCACTGTCCATGCTCTCGTCCGTGTTGTTGATCATCGTACACCTGGCACTGTCCATGCTCTCATCCGTGTTGTTGATCATCGTACACCTGGCACTGTCCATGCTCTCGTCCGTGTTGTTGATCATCGTACACCTGGCGCTGCCCACGCTGCCATCGGTGTTGTTGATCATCTTACACCTGGCACTGCCCACGCTGCCGTCGGTGTTGTTGATCATCGTACACCTGGCACTGTCCACACTACCGTCGGTGGTGTGAATTATCGTACACCTGGCATTACCGCAGTACCTTGTGCGCTGTAAATTTCTTATGCTAAGTATAAAGAAGAAAATAGTAATATCGAGGCTGGAAATTAGAGAGGTAAACCACTCATCTAAAACACCTCAATATAAGCCTAACATGTACATATAAGCTGGCTGCCTGTCCCGCGACACAATGAATAATAACCCCTATCTAATTGTAAACGATGCGTTTTCAATTTCTAAAAAATAAATCCTCAGAATCAGATATCTTAAACTAGGGACAGATGACTCCTAAATAAGTTATAATTTATAATGTAATAATTTGTTAAAATAAATGAGCTGTATTTGTCATGATCGGAACGTTGTGTCATAAGGGACCTTTCTGTTCTTGTTATGCAGTGGGTATATTGCTTTTGTCGCAAACGAAAATTATACATGTGCAACCAATTATAAATATTGTTTTAACAATTTTTTTTTAAATCGAATTATTAGTAAACCTTTTTCTGGCACTGACAAAATTATTCTGTTTGTCGTTGTGTGTACACTGAAGGTTTGTTTTGGTCCTGGACAATGTATAGGACTATAGTATACTGGCTGGTGGTACTCTCCCTGGTGGTACTCTCACTGGTGGTACTCTCCCTGGTGGTACTCTCCCTGGTGGTACTCTCACTGGTGGTACTCTCCCTGGTGGTACTCTCACTGGTGGTACTCTCCCTGGTGGTACTCTCACTGGTGGTACTCTCACTGGTGGTACTCTCACTGAGGGTACTCTCACTGGTGGTACTCTCACTGGTGGTACTCTCCCTGGTGGTACTCTCACTGGTGGTACTCTCACTGGTGGTACTCTCCCTGGTGGTACTCTCACTGGTGGTACTCTCCCTGGTGGTACTCTCCCTGGTGGTACTCTCACTGGTGGTACTCTCCCTGGTGGTACTCTCACTGGTGGTACTCTCCCTGGTGGTACTCTCCCTGGTGGTACTCTCACTGGTGGTACTCTCACTGGTGGTACTCTCACTGGTGGTACTCTCCCTGGTGGTACTCTCCCTGGTGGTACTCTCACTGGTGGTACTCTCACTGGTGGTACTCTCCCTGGTGGTACTCTCACTGGTGGTACTCTCCCTGGTGGTACTCTCACTGGTGGTACTCTCCCTGGTGGTACTCTCACTGGTGGTACTCTCACTGGTGGTACTCTCACTGAGGGTACTCTCACTGGTGGTACTCTCACTGGTGGTACTCTCACTGGTGGTACTCTCCCTGGTGGTACTCTCACTGGTGGTACTCTCACTGGTGGTACTCTCCCTGGTGGTACTCTCCCTGGTGGTACTCTCACTGGTGGTACTCTCCCTGGTGGTACTCTCCCTGGTGGTAGTCTCACTGGTGGTACTCTCACTGGTGGTACTCTCACTGGTGGTACTCTCACTGGTGGTACTCTCCCTGGTGGTACTCTCACTGGGGGTACTCTCCCTGGAGGTACTCTCACTGGTGGTACTCTCCCTGGTGGTACTCTCACTGGTGGTACTCTCACTGGTGGTACTCTCCCTGGTGGTACTCTCCCTGGATTATCAATTGATATGACATGTATGAAAGATTGTGAAAAATGAAAGAATAAAAAATATAATAGACACATTCTTGTCATATAAAATGAAGAGCTTAAATGTTGTAATATGAAACACCATTTAATTCCTTCTCGACAGTATATATAATTATATATATACCTCGTGTGACAATGATGTACCAAGACTACACTACCATGGGAATGGTGCCCAACCACTTATGGACGGTCGGGGATTGAACGCCGACCTGCATGAAGCGAGACCGTCGCTCTACCGTCCAGCCCAAGTGGTTCCAGTTCCTAGGTTCACTGGGCTACCAGGGAATCAAGGAACATTATAACATCGGACTGAGCCATCAACGGAAATATGATTACAATGTGCCACACAGGTTAGGACTGAGAGGGATTTAGAATTTGAGTCATCAACCTGCCGAGACGAAGCCTTTCAGCGAATTTTCATGTACATGATGTTAGCGAAATGTTTCGAAATTTGTGTGAAAATGTGTGTGTGTGTGTGTGTGTGTGTGTGTGTGTGTGTGTGTGTGTGTGTACTCACCTATTTGTGCTTGCGGGGGTTGAGCTCTGGCTCTTTGGTCCCGCCTCTCAACTGTCAATCAACTGGTGTACAGGTTCCTGAGCCTACTGGGCTCTGTCATATCTACATTTCAAACTGTGTATGGAGTCAGCCTCCACCACATCACTGCCTAATGCATTCCATCTGTTAACTACTCTGACTCGGAAAAAGTTCTTTCTAACGTCTCTGTAGCTCATTTGGGTACTCAGTTTCCACCTGTGACCCCTTGTTCGCGTACCGTGTGTGTGTGTGTGTGTGTGTGTGTGTGTGTGTGTGTGTGTGTGTGTGTGTGTGTGTGTGTGTGTGTGTGTGTGTGTGTGTGTGTGTGTGTTTTGTTGAAGTGTCCCTGTCGTAGTGTGTGTGCTTGTAGTGGTTGTCGTAGTGTAGTAGTGTACACTAGTTGTAAGGTAGGAGTGTTGTTAATCTTTCCCCGAAAAACTTCCATATAGATTAAACATGGTGATTTAGCAGGTGCCAATGTAAGTGGGAAGGAGCAGGAGGAGGTGAGCCTTATACTGTTCTCTCCCCAGATACACCTTAGGTAAATACATCATCCCTCTGCTTTCATAGTAGATATCCAACCCGTGGATTAATGGCCCTTCAGGTATATCTATATATTTTCCGTCCACTTTCTCCCCTCTGCCTTATCTCTTCTGATCTCTCGCGTCTTCAACTCTGTTCTTCCCCTCAGCTCTTCCCTTTAACTCTTCCTCTCATTCCCTTGCTTCTCTCCCCTCCCGCAAGAGCTCTTACGTCTGACTGACATTCAGCAAGGAGCTCTCCCCTCACAAGCCGGGAGCCTGCCCGCTCCCCCTCACGAGCCGGGAGCCGGCCCGCTCCCCCTCACGAGCCGGGAGCCGGCCCGCTCCCCCTCACGAGCCGGGAGCCGGGCCGCTCCCCCTCACAAGCCAGGAGCCGGGCCGCTCCCCCTCACGAGCCGGGAGCCGGCCCGCTCCCCCTCACGAGCCGGGAGCCGGGCCGCTCCCCCTCACAAGCCGGGAGCCGGCCCGCTTCCCCTCACGAGCCGGGAGCCGGGCCGCTCCCCCTCACGAGCCGGGAGCCGGCCCGCTTCCCCTCACGAGCCGGGAGCTGGGCCGCTCCCCCTCATGAGCCGGGAGCCGGCCCGCTCCCCCTCATCTTAAGAGAACCTTCACCAACGCTTTTCTCATAGTGATGATTGCTGTGCTGACCTCTGGAGTGCCTTCAGTGCCACAGTAGCCTCACATCTCTGTATCCCACACTAGTGCTGTACCGGTGTGCTGCATAGCTCTGCTACACCAGTAAGCTGCATGGTTATGCTTGATAGGTATGCTGCATTGCTCTACTTCACCTATGTGGTTATGCTACACTTCGTCTATGTGCTGTGTATAGCACCTTGTGGTAGAGTGGATATCTTCACACTATACCCGCTTCTACTACCACGCCATCTCCATCTTCACCAACACATTATCTCCCCATATCTCCTTATCACAGTTACCATTTACACTACACACTATCTTCATCACTGTAATCGGATATTTCTGCCAGGAACATAAATCTGGCACCTGAACGTTCGTTTTGCATGTCAATGTCTGAATACACCAATATTTAAATGAATGCTGAGTACTTCGGAGTTGAACATTTCATATCTCTCGACATCGTGAAGGGAGTGCGGAGGCCGATGTCTCTTCAAGAGTGGCATATGGGCCGACCCCGACCATCTTATGAGACTGTCCAAAAATCACTATGTAAAGTTGCGTGAGGCTAGACCAGAGACTTGTGTTTGGTCAACCTTGGACAGACAGACTGCCCAGGTCTCTTACTATCAGTCTGTCTCTCTTCCCCCCCCCCACTCCCCTTTCTCCCTCCCTCCCTCTCTCCCTAGATCCCATTCTTCGTACCCCACAGTCTCTTGCTTTTCCTCTTTTCCTCCCTCCTGTTCTCTCTCTCTCTCTCTCTCTCTCTCTCTCTCTCTCTCTCTCTCTCTCTCTCTCTCTCTCTCTCTCTCTCTCTCTCTCTCTCTCTCCCAGGGGGCAAAACTTGCTTGAGTAACTTTGAATCGACATCATCGACGATGATTCACCCGTGGTAACAGCATTTTGACCCTAACCTATGACACTCCCCATACAATCACTCTTCACCCTGCAAAGTTGCGAGCGGCAAACCCTCAAACCTGTGGCCTCCAACCAAGATCAGACAGACCTTCTATGTTATAGATACAGCTATACAAATGTGTGTATAATAATATACAATATGAAATACAATTGTGTATGTGCGTGTGTGTGTGCGTGTGGACCTTGTGCGGCTGATGGCCTGGTTCCGGCGCGATATTTCCACTTTGTGGTACATTAGCGAACACAAGTCACGGCGTGGTCAGGCCTTTGTGTGTGGTGATACACTTGTGCGTGTGTGTGTGTGTGTGTGTGTGTGTGTGTGTGTGTGTGTGTGTGTGTGTGTGTGTGTGTGTGTGTGTGTGTGTGTGTGTGTGTGTGTGTGTGTGTGTGTGTGTGTTTTAACGAAGATCTGCCTGGCAACAGTGTGTGCGTGTCTATAAGTGAATATGTGTGTTAACGGTAACCAACCCGTCGACTGTGCAATATCAGAATATTTTATATAAATTTATATACATTTTATATTTTATATAAAAATCAGCATATCATCCAACAACGATATATTTTATTGCAACTTTTTGGTCAAAGTACAAACATTGACTGTTGGGCCCCAAAAAGAGTTCTATCAATCTATTCATATCCATCCACCTATTTATCAATCTGTTCATATTCATCAATCAATTTAACCATCTATTTCTTCAGCTATCCATCTATCTAGCTGTCTCCATCTATCTCTCCATCTGTTCATTTAGCTATCCATCTGTCTGTCCATCTATCTATCGATCTATCTAACCATCTGTTTTACTATCTCTCCATCTCTCCATCCATCCATCCATCCATCCATCCATCCATCCATCCATCCATCCATCCACCCATCTATCTATTCATCTGTCCATTAATCTCTATATCAATCCAACCTTCTATCTGTCCATTTATCTATATATCCATCCAACCTTCTTTCTGTCCATTTATCTATATATCCACCTATTTATCTAGCTGTCCGTTTATTAATCCATCTATCAACCCATCTATCCACGTATTATCCGTCTGTCCATTTTTCGTTCACCTATTCATCTATCTATATGTCAGTCTGTCTATTTATATAGTCATTCAGCTGTCCATCTATCTATCCGGATATATGTCTAGCCATTAATATATCCATCCAACATTCTCTCAATCCATTCATCAATCCATTTATCTATCCAACTTTCCATCCATCTGTCTATCCATCAATTTATCCATCTATGCCTCTGCCTCTGCGTCTTTGTTTTTATGTCTGTATCTCCTGGTCTCTCACTATTTTTAAATTATAATATAAAAAAAATAAAATTTTCTACCATTGCTGTGTTGTGGTGACCGGTGTTAAAAGCTTAGCAGTGTTATTAATTAGAAATAGAATAGTTCCATATTCTATTATTTATTTATTTTATTTATTTATTTATATACAAGAAGGTACATTGGGTTTGTGAGAATACATAGCATGGTATTTACAATCTTGTAAAGCAACTAGTACCCGGAGTGTTTCGGGCAGAGAAATTAGAAACAGAATAGTTCCCACATTTACATTAAGAAAACGGAGGGCTTTACAATGAGCTGGAGCTGTGGGAGGATCGCCTGTTTTATGGGTGTACGGGCAAATTTCTGTTACTTCTGAAATTTCAGTTAATTTTCCCGAGATCAGGAAATATGAGGGAAGGGGGGGTGGGGGGGTGCGTGCTCATGATAGCAATTCCTCTCTCAATCGGGACACTGAGACGCTGGAATAGGAAACTGGCCGCTCTTGAGTGCCAACTTTGCCGTATGAGGTTTTCGCCCACCTTCTTTAGGAATTTAATAATTAAGTGCACATTTACCCCAAGCGGTACTCAGTATATATGGAAGCTGATCAGAATTACATTTCACCTTTGTGAATCTACATTAATGACACTATGTAAAAGACACATCTATCACTTTATGTAGGGCATACGTAAATCTGTGTATCTATGTATTTACGTATGTAGGTTAGCTTAACATTTTAAAATCACCGAATCACCTTCTGTGGTTGAGTGTTCAATAAACCCCTGAACTATATGTTTAACACTTCTCTAACCCTGTCCATGGAGGACAGAAGAAAATGTATATATGCTGCTTAGCATTGTAAATGTGTGGCCACGTCTGTGGTAGAAAATCATAAAAAGAAAAAAAAGAAAAAAAAACAGGCGCGCCCAGGGTCTTAGAGCCTATTGGCACGAACGTCTAACAATGTTCTTGGTCGTTGTAATATTTAGCTTTCTGGGTCTCTGTGAAGACTATACGCCAGTTGGATGGCGTATATATATGTATATATATATATATATATATATATATATATATATATATATATATATATATATATATATATATATATATATATATATATATATATATATATATATATATATATATATATATATATATATTGTGACGGTGTTCCCCCCCCCCCCCCCCTTATATTTCTCCCACGCCTGCTGTAAGAGTCATGTCCACTTTACCCGAGCGTTCTCTACGTCGCAGGCATCAGTTTGATATATGTGGGAGAGTGTAGTGTTCTCGAGGTATCGAGAAATTTGTAAAAGAAGAGTATTTTGGCCTGTGGTTTAGGCCCTTTAGGAAGCCAATATGGCGCTGGCTACTCTGTTTTGCCGCCAAAACTGTGTGACGTCAGTGGCACCAGATTGGTCACCGACAGCGATGTGGCACAGGGAGCCAATGAAAACCTCCCATGGCGAATATGACGTCACGAAGGAAGGGGGGTCCGGTCAGAGCGCCGCAGCGGCGCCATCAGTCTGACACGACACATCAAGGTGGACGGATGTGTGAAGGTTGATCCTGTCAATCTGACAGTAATACGCCACTCCCGTGGTTCATACGCGTCACCCGTAGTCTGCAAGTACGCCAGAGGTCTTCCTTCATTCCATGTGTGGATCGAAGAGGGAATTGACGGAATATTGAGGATCAAGTGCTCCAGGGTCGGGTGCTGTGCAGGTGGAGTCTAGGCAGTATCGTCTGGGACGTCTGATAGCTTCACAGTGACGACGTAGCGGCTGGGCCAATCCACTGGGAAGCAGTGAAGAAGACGCTAATTGGGAATCCGAACGACTGCAGCCGAGACGTAGGCAGGCAGCCGTAGCTGGGAGGAGAAGTTGATGGCCGGGAGACCGACTCCAACCCTACAAGACGTGGAGGAGGGGCACGGACCCACGGAGGACAGAACACGGAGACGATGCATTTATTGTGGGACGTTGATTGAGTTCCTGGAGGACACGACAGGGTGTGTGTGGGGGCGTTCCCTACACGAGGCAGGAGCCTGGACCAGGAGCTACAACTCAACTCTCACTGGAGGATAGGTGGAAGTAGGTGATTCTAGTTTCCATCCCAATTCCCCTTTAGTCAGCTATATTATTTAGCCACAGTATTTTGTATGTCGTGAGCAAGGCTCACCTGTGTCACAGTAAGACACCAGTGTGCAGTGGGGCTACATAGAGCACTCACGGTATTTATTATTATTGGCGTGCGCAGACACCCAGAGTAATTGATGAATTTACTGTGTTGATAATGTCTTTCATGAGACTTTAATATGATCATTTAGTGAGAGAATACATATATATAAATGTGCCAGTATTTGGTGTTAGGCTATGTGCCCAGTAACTATGTTATTACCATTATTGATATCTATGATTTATCTATATATATATAAGTCTATGCTTGTGTATTGAATAATCATTCATGTGTGCAGTGATTAATTGTGTTATCGCCTACGAGAGGAATTACTGAATCTAAGAACAGTACCGTGGTTAAGTGCATTCATTGTAATTATTATTAAGTACAGTGCATTACTCTAGTACAGTGAAATATCACGTTAAGTGCTGTAGGAATGAGTTATTGAATTTGAGATCAGTGTGGTGATTCATTGCGTTCTATTTGACATTATAGAAATATTGTGTTGATGACAAATATAGTGATTCATGCTAATTTAAAGAAACAGAGCGCGTGACGCTAGGAAAACAAGCAATAAACGTTCACACAGCGAGAAGGGCGCGGCTCAGCTGATTATGACATTGACGAGAAGGGGGAGTGTTACCCTCTAGGTGCGCCTCGATATATATATGAAGAGGGAGTGAATTTCTGCAGTGTACTTGATTGTTGATGGATACGGATATAATACTTTGAATATTTTTAGGTAAAATACAAAATACCTTGGTGTTTATATCATCCCCTCCATATTTCTTGTGGCTATATAATACATGAAAGGAAATAGAGTGATAGAAATAAATACCTGCCTGATATCAGATCTATTGAGTGTGTTCTTGCCACTGCTACCATAATTCAACAAAACTACTGACGTGTTACTGGACACGGGAAACACCAGTTGGCGACCTTGTGGTTAGTAGTAGAGCCTAGTGTCGGGGGCGGGCACACATGAGGTAAAGAGAACAAGCTGTGTTCTCACTCATTCTCGATCAGAGGCCGGTTGGGATTGACTGGGATACTCTCATGGCGTACAGTGGCGCCGCGAGGATAGAGTGAAGACCCGCAGGGCTACGGTGAGTGACCTTGGGTATACTGTTACTCGCCCCTCTTATGGTGGTTAACCCCGACAATATATATATATATATATATATATATATATATGTCGTACCTAGTAGCCAGAACGCACTTCTCAGCCTACTATGCAAGGCCCGATTTGCCTAATAAGTCAAGTTTTCCTGAATTTTTATATATTCTCTAATTTTTTTCTTATGAAATGATAAAGCTACCTATTTCATTATGTATGAGGTCAATTTTGTTTTATTGGAGTTAAAATTAATGTAGATATATGACCGAACCTAACCAACCCTACCTAACCTAACCTATCTTTATAGGTTAGGTTAGGTTAGGTAACCGAAAAAGTTAGGTTAGGTTAGGTTAGGTAGGTTAGGTAGTCGAAAAACAAATAATTCATGAAAACTTGGCCTATTAGGCAAATTGGGCCTTGCATAGTAGGCTGAGAAGTGTGTTCTGGCTACTAGGTACGACATATATATATATATATATATATATATATATATATATATATATGTCGTACCTAGTAGCCAGAACTCACTTCTCAGCCTACTATTCAAGGCCCGATTTGCCTAATAAGCCAAGTTTTCCTGAATTAATATATTTACTATATTTTTTTTCTTATGAAATGATAAAGCAACCCTTTTCTCTATGTATGAGGTCAATTTTATGTTATTGGAGTTAAAATTAACGTAGATATATGACCGAACCTAACCAACCCTACCTAACATAACCTAACCTATATTTATAGGTAAGGTTAGGTTAGGTAGCCAAAAAAAGCTAGGTTAGGTTAGGTTAGGTAGGTTAGGTAGATGAAAAAACATTAATTCATGAAAACTTGGCTTATTAGGCAAATCGGGCCTTGAATAGTAGGCTGAGAAGTGCGTTCTGGCTATTAGGTACGACATATATATATATATATATATATATATATATATATATATATATATATATATATATATAATATAACTGCACTGCACAGACAAGTCATTTGATCAACAAATGTGTGCAATTTCAAATCTTGGTGGCTGAGCTGAGGAGAAAAGCAATAAGACATTCCCCTGGCTGTCCATTTCAACAGTTTTCTAAGTATAGGACAACTTAAGTAATAAAACTTTTAATACATTTCTCATAGCAAAGTTTTCTTTTGGAAATGTTGAGGTCGTTAGTCATGATTTATGCCCGATTTTTGCAAATCGCGTCTCTCGCCTTTTTTTCATTTTTTATGACATCTAAATCTAAAAATTTTATTTCCCTTCACATTACATATACATATACATATATATATATATATATATATATATATATATATATATATATATATATATATATATATATATATATATATGTCAAAAGTACCTAACTGGTACCCAACTGAGACTATAACCCTCCCCCCTTTGAACCACAACTTTGTTATCTAATGCGCTTATATTAAAATCCATAATATATATAGAAATTAATAACATTATGTTTATTATACAGTTTGTACGTTATTTCAGAAATATAAAACAGCGAAATGTGTAATTCATTGTAGGATCATTGTGGTGATGGGGTTTGTGGGGACATTTGAGGTTAGGTAAGATTTGTCGGGTCATGAATGGGTTGTATATCTAAATATGGTTAAAATTCATATATGGATAAAATCTATTTAGGGATAAAATCCATATAGGGATAAAATTTTCAAGAGAAAATTTAAGTGGAAATCTTTGTTTAGACCACAGAGAATGAGCATATGTGGGAGTATGTGTGTGTTAATCCTTGAATATGTTCAGTGGTAGAAGGTAAAGAGAGAGAGAGAGCGAGAGAGAGAGAGAGAGAGAGAGAGAGAGAGAGAGAGAGAGAGAGAGAGAGAGAGAGAGAGAGAGAGAGAGAGAGAGAGAGAGAGAGAGAGAGAGAGAGAGAGAGATGTAAGAGCATGTGCACCACGTGTGTGGGAGAGTATTAATTGAAGGACTGAGATAGAGACGTTATAAGGAATCGCTTGAATGTCTGTGTGGAGGGAGAGGATAGTGGGGACACGTGTTGTGGGGTATGGGTGTTGGGGCGGGGACTCTGTGCCAGCCTGAGCCATGGGTGCCAAAGTGCGGAATTGGTGTTAGGACGGTGGGAATGATTGCTAGGGTTGAGATTGAATGCTGGGACGGGGAATGATTGCTAGGGTTGAGATTGAATGCTGGGATGGAGAATGATTGCTAGGGTTCAGATTGAATGCTGGGGCGGGGAATGATTGCTAGGGTGGAGATTGAATGCTGGGACGGGGAATGATTGCTAGGGTTGAGATTGAATGCTGGGACGGGGAATGATTGCTAGGATTGAGATTGAATGCTGGGACGGGGAATGATTGCTAGGGTGGAGATTGAATGCTGGGGCGGGGAATGATTGCTAGGGTGGAGATTGAATGCAGAGGGGGGGAATGATTGCTAGGGTGGTGATTGAATTCTGGTGCGGGGAATGATTGCTAGGGTGGATATTGAATGCTGGGGCGGGGAATGATTGCTAGGGTGGAGATTGAATGCAGAGAGGGGGGGGGAATGATTGCTAGGGTGGTGATTGAATTCTGGTGCAGGGAATGATTGCTAGGGTGGAGATTGAATGCTGAGGGGGGAAAGATTGCTAGGGTGGAGATTGAATGCTGGGGCGGGGATTGATTGCTAGGGTGGAGATTGAATGTTGGGGCGAGGAATGATTGCTAGGGTGGAGATTGAATGCTAGGGCGGGGAATGATTGCTAGGGTGGAGATTGAATGCTAGGGCGGGGAATGATTGCTAGGGTGGAGACTGAATGCTAATGGGGGAATGATTGCTAGGGTGGAGATTGAATGCTGGGGCGGGGAATGATTGCTAGGGTGGAGATTGAATGGGGTGAGGGGGGGGGGAATGATTACTAGGGTGGAGATTGAATGTTGGGGCGAGGAATGATTGCTAGGGTGGAGATTGAATGCTAGGGCGGGGAATGATTGCTAGGGTGGAGATTGAATGCTAGGGCGGGGAATGATTGCTAGGGTGGAGATTGAATGCTAATGGGGGAATGATTGCTAGGGTGGAGATTGAATGCTGGGGCGGGGAATGATTGCTAGGGTGGAGATTGAATGGGGTGAGGGGGGGGGGAATGATTACTAGGGTGGAGATTGATTGGTGGGACGGGGAATGACTGTTTGGGTAGAGATTAAATGCTGGGGCGGGGAATGAGTGCTAGGGTGGAGATTGAATGATTGGACGGGGGAATGATTGCTAGGGTGGAGATTGAATACTGGGGCGGGGAATGATTGCTAGGGTGGAGATTGAATGCTGGGGCAGGGAATGATTGTTAGAGTGGAGATTGAATGCTGGGGCGGGGAATGATTGTTAGAGTGGAGATTGAATACTGTGGCGGGGAATGAGTGCTAGGGTGGAGATTGAATGCTGGGGCGTGGAATGATTGCTAGGGTGGAGATTGAATGCTGGGGCGGGGAATGATTGCTAGGGTGGAGATTGAATGCTGGGGCGGGGAATGATTGCTAGGGTGGAGATTGAATGCTGGGGCGGGGAATGATTGCTAGGGTGGAGATTGAATGGTGAGGGGGGGGGGGGAATGACTGTTTGGGTAGAGATTAAATGCTGGGGCGGGGAATGATTGTTAGGGTGGAGATTGAATGCTGGGGCAGGGAATGATTGCTAGGGTGGAGATTGAATGGTGGGGCAGGGAATGATTGCTAGGGGGGAGATTGAATGGTGGGGCAGGGAATGATTGCTAGGGGGTAGATTGAATGCTAGGGCGGGGAATAAGTGCTAGGGTGGAGATTGAATGCTGGGGCGGGGAATGATTGCTAGGGTGGAGATGTAATGCTGGGGCGGGGAATGATTGCTAGGGTGGAGATTGAATGCTGGGGCGGGGAATGATTGCTAGGGTGGAGATGGAATGCAGAGAGGGGGGGGGGAATGATTGCTAGGGTGGTGATTGAATTCTGGTGCAGGGAATGATTGCTAGGGTGGAGATTGAATGCTGAGGGGGGAAAGATTGCTAGGGTGGAGATTGAATGCTGGGGCGGGGATTGATTGCTAGGGTGGAGATTGAATGTTGGGGCGAGGAATGATTGCTAGGGTGGAGATTGAATGCTAGGGCGGGGAATGATTGCTAGGGTGGAGATTGAATGCTAGGGCGGGGAATGATTGCTAGGGTGGAGACTGAATGCTAATGGGGGAATGATTGCTAGGGTGGAGATTGAATGCTGGGGCGGGGAATGATTGCTAGGGTGGAGATTGAATGGGGTGAGGGGGGGGGGGAATGATTACTAGGGTGGAGATTGAATGTTGGGGCGAGGAATGATTGCTAGGGTGGAGATTGAATGCTAGGGCGGGGAATGATTGCTAGGGTGGAGATTGAATGCTAGGGCGGGGAATGATTGCTAGGGTGGAGATTGAATGCTAATGGGGGAATGATTGCTAGGGTGGAGATTGAATGCTGGGGCGGGGAATGATTGCTAGGGTGGAGATTGAATGGGGTGAGGGGGGGGGAATGATTACTAGGGTGGAGATTGATTGGTGGGACGGGGAATGACTGTTTGGGTAGAGATTAAATGCTGGGGCGGGGAATGAGTGCTAGGGTGGAGATTGAATGATTGGATGGGGGAATGATTGCTAGGGTGGAGATTGAATACTGGGGCGGGGAATGATTGCTAGGGTGGAGATTGAATGCTGGGGCAGGGAATGATTGTTAGAGTGGAGATTGAATGCTGGGGCGGGGAATGATTGTTAGAGTGGAGATTGAATACTGTGGCGGGGAATGAGTGCTAGGGTGGAGATTGAATGCTGGGGCGTGGAATGATTGCTAGGGTGGAGATTGAATGCTGGGGCGGGGAATGATTGCTAGGGTGGAGATTGAATGCTGGGGCGGGGAATGATTGCTAGGGTGGAGATTGAATGCTGGGGCGGGGAATGATTGCTAGGGTGGAGATTGAATGGTGAGGGGGGGGGGAATGACTGTTTGGGTAGAGATTAAATGCTGGGGCGGGGAATGATTGTTAGGGTGGAGATTGAATGCTGGGGCAGGGAATGATTGCTAGGGTGGAGATTGAATGGTGGGGCAGGGAATGATTGCTAGGGGGGAGATTGAATGGTGGGGCAGGGAATGATTGCTAGGGGGGAGATTGAATGCTAGGGCGGGGAATAAGTGCTAGGGTGGAGATTGAATGCTGGGGCGGGGAATGATTGCTAGGGTGGAGATGTAATGCTGGGGCGGGGAATGATTGCTAGGGTGGAGATTGAATGCTGGGGCGGGGAATGATTGCTAGGGTGGAGATGGAATGCTGGGGCGGGGAATGATTGCTAGGGTGGAGATTGAATACTAGGGCGGGGAATGAGTGCTAGGGTGGAGATTGAATGCTGGTGCGTGGAATGATTGCTAGGGTGGAGATTGAATGCTGGGGTGGGGAATGATTGCTAGGGTGGAGATGGAATGCTGGGGCGGGGAATGATTGCTAGGGTGGAGATTGAATGCTGGGGCGGGGAATGATTGCTAAGTTGGTGATTGAATGCTGGGGCGGGTAATGAGTGCTTGGGTGGAGAATGAATGGTGAGGCTGTGAATGATTGTTAAGGTGGAGATTGAATGCTAGGGCAGGGAATGATTGCTAGGGTGGAGATTGAATGCTGGGGCGGGGAATGAGTGCTTGAGTGGAGATTGAATGGTGGGGCGGGGAATGAGTGCTAGAATGGAGATTGAATGCTTGGGGGGGGGAAATGATTGCTAAAGGCTGAGATTGAATGCTGGGCGGGGAATGAATGGTAGGGTGGAGATTGAATGCTGAGGCTGGGAATGATTGCTAGGATGGAGATTGAATCCTAGGGCGGGGAATGATTGATTTGGTGGAGATTGAATGCTAGTGCGGGGAATGATTTTCAGGGTGGAGATTGAACGCTGGGGCGGGTAATGAGTGCTAGGGTGGAGATTGAATGCTTGGATGGGGAATGATTGCTAGGGTGGAGATTGAATCCTAGGGCGGGGAATGATTGCTAGGGTGGAGATGGAATGCTAGTGCGGGGAATGATTTTCAGGGTGGAGATTGAATGCTGGGGCGGGTAATGAGTGCTAGGGTGGAGATTGAATGCTTGGATGGGGAATGATTGCTAGGGTGGAGATTGAATTCTGAGGCTGGGAATGATTGCTTGAGTGGAAATTGAATGCTGGGGCAGGGAATGATTGCTGGGTTGGAAATTGAAGGCTCGGGGCGGGGAATGATTGCTAGGGAAGAGATTGGCCTGCACGGGTGGCTTAGTCTTTGTGTCTGGCGGAAATGCTTTTACCGACAGGAGAAGGGGCGAGGGCGTGCCTCTAGCGCCTTAAAACCAGCTGCTCCGGGTAGATGGGACTCGATAGCCTGGGAAGGCAGCCCATCTAGGGGAAGGGAAACTTTGATTTTAAACCTCCGCTGCCTTGCGGCCATACCCTTTTTTGGGAAAGGCTTCAGGAGTCAACCTCGAGGAAAAATCCGTAGTTGGAGCCCCTAAGGCAGTTCATTGTTGACGTCGACCTCGTTCTGGCAGCTCCTACGACGTTGCTGGAAGCATGTGTATTGGCATTTGCCTTTCTATTGGATAATTTCAGCAACGTAGAGGGGGGGAGGGGGGGTCCTGCTGCATGGGTAACAGCTTCTCCTCCATATCTACCTACCGACGCTTTGCGCCCTGGAGAGGACACTCCAGCTTCGCCTCACAGCGTCGAACCAACACGGGAAGCGACAGTCTACCGGTTTTAAGTCTTCAGCTCGATTGGCGAAGAGTGTGACGCCAGGGGTTGCTTCCGACGGTGGGAGGGGTCATCGCGCCCCACTGGGCAGCTACCGCCCGCCTCAAGCTGTGCAAACCCCAGCCAATAAGGTGTTGCCTCGCCACGGTCCGTTAACCTCACTGGGTGCGTGGGGTTTAGGGTGAAAACCGACAAGCGGCCCGACAACTTTGCACCAAGCAATACCAAACATAAAAAGAAAACATCAACTGCCCTAAAGCTGGGCACATGGAACGTCAGGACACTGACACCATGTTTCTCTGACGACCCGCAAGAAATCAATGACGCCCGAAAAACAGCAATCATCGATAGGGAGCTGAGCAAGCTGCAGATGGATATTGTTGCTCTCCAAGAGACCAGGCTCCCAGGATCAGGATCTGTGAGAGAAAGGACCTTCTCTTTCTTCTGGCAAGGAAAACCTCCAGATGAGACCAGAGAACATGGTGTGGGATTTGCCGTCAGGAATGCACTGTTGGGACACATCATGCCACCGATGGGGGAAACCGAACGAATTCTGTCTCTGCAACTGTACTCCCAAACAGGACCAGTCAATGTAATTAGTACAACCCTGACTTCTCCAGCAGAGGCAAAGGGAAAATTCTACGATGACCTCAACAGATTCATAGCGAGAATCCCTGTAAAGGAGCCACTGTTCATCCTCGGCGACTTCAACGCCAGAGTGGGTGCCGAGCACACCATTTGGCCTACTTGTCTGGGTCAATTCGGCATAGGGAGGATGAATGAGAACGGGCAACGTCTGCTAGAACTCTGCTGTCTTCATGGTCTTTGTGTCACCAACACGTTCTTCGGCACAAAGCCTCAACACCGAGTATCTTGGAGACACCCCAGATCCAAGCACTGGCACCAGCTTGACCTGATTCTTACCAGGCGTGCAAGTCTACCCAGCGTCAAGATTACGCATAGCTACCAGAGTGCTGTCTGTGACACCGACCACTCCCTGGTATGTAGCAGGGTCAAGATGCAAACAAAGAAGATTCATCACTCGAAAAAGGAGGGCAGACCTCGCATCGACACCACCAAGACCCGCAACCAGGACAAGGTGGAAGATTTTGCACGTATGCTCGAGGAAGCTCTCGCTGGCCCAGCCTGTAAAAGATGGGAGCACTTCAGAGACGCTGTGTTCAACGCTGCCATGTCCACCTTTGGCAAGAAGACCAGCAGGTCGGCAGACTGGTTCGAGGCTCACTCGGAAGAGATGACACCTGTCATCGAAGAGAAGAGAAACGCCTTGGCAGCCTACAAAGCCTGCCCAAGTCAGCGCAACTTACAGATCCTTCGGGCCGTCCGCTGCAAAGTGCAGCAGAGTGCCAGGCGATGTGCCAACAACTATTGGCTCCAGCTCTGCTCCCAGATACAGACTGCAGCGGATACAGGCAATGTAAGGGGAATGTATGACGGCATCAAGCAGGTGGTCGGCCGAGCTGACTGCACGCTGGACTTGTGATCCTGTGGTCCCGGGTTCGATCCCGGGCGCCGGCGAGAAACAATGGGCAGAGTTTCTTTCACCCTATGCCCCTGTTACCTAGCAGTAAAATAGGTACCTGGGTGTTAGTCAGCTGTCACGGGCTGCTTCCTGGGGGTGGAGGCTTGGTCGAGGACCAGGCCGTGGGGACACTAAGGCCCCGAAATCATCTCAAGATAATCTCAAGATAAGAAGGCCCTCGGCCCAATCCAGAAGAAGACCGCTCCTCTGATATCTGCCACAGGCGAGGTGATTCAGGACCAAATACTGCAGCTGAAGCATTGGGTCGAGCATTACTCTGAGCTATACGCCAGGGAGAATGTAGTCACCGAAGACGTCCTGAGCGCCATTGAGTGTTTGCCTTTGTTAATGGAGCTCGATGGCAAACCGACCCCTTGAAGAACTCAGCGATGCCCTAGACTCTTTTGCTTCTGGCAAAGCTCCACCAGTCTCCGTGGTGTAGTGGTAAGACACTCGCCTGGCGTTCCACGAGAGCTTTGTCATGGGTTCGTATCCTGGCCGGGGAGGATTTACTGGGCGCAAATCCTTAACTGTAGCCTCTGTTTAACTCAACAGTAAAATGGGCACTTAGTTGTAAAAACGATTCTTCGTGGGGGTCGTATTCCAGGGACCTGCCCGAAACGCTACGCGTACTAGTGGTTGTACAAGAATGTAATAACTCTTGTATATATCTAAAAAAAAAAAAAAAAGAAAATAAGCTCCTGGAAAAGATGGCATTCCTGCTGAGACCTTGAAGTGGTGCAGAGGTAGCCTGCTCACGGAGCTGCATGAAATTCTCTGCCTTTGCTGGAAAGGAAAGGTGCCACAGGATATGAGGGACGCCAATATCGTCACTCTGTATAAGAATAAAGGTGACAGGGGCGACTGCAACAATTACCGTGGAATCTCCCTCCTCAGTATGGTCGGAAAGCTGTTTGCTCGAGTCACATTGAAGAGACTCCAAGTACTTGCAGAGAGAGTCTATCCAGAATCACAATGCGGATTCAGAGCCGGCAGGTTCACCATCGACATGGTCTTTTCCCTCAGACAACTGCAGGAGAAATGCAAGGAACAGAAGCAGCCACTCTTCGTAGCCTTCATAGATCTGGCGAAGGCCTTCGATCTCGTCAGCAGGGATGGCCTGTTCAAGATGCTCCACAAGATCGGATGCCCACCCAGGCTCCTCAGCATCATCAAATCTTTCCACGAGAACATGAGGGGCACCGTGGTCTTTGATGGCCTAATATCAGACGCCTTTGACATCTGAAGAGTAGTAAAGCAGGGCTGCGTACTGGCTCCAACCCTACTCGGGATTTTCTTCGCAGTTATGCTGCGGCACGCCTTCGGATCTGCCACGGAAGACATCAACCTTCGGACCAGGTCGGATGGAAAGCTCTTTAACCTCGCCAGGCTGAGAGCCAAGACGAAGGTTCGGCTGAGGTGTCTGTGCAACTTCCTTTTTGCCGACGACGCAGCACTCACTGCCCACTCAGCCGAAGACCTCCATTGACTCATGACCCGCTTCAGCGAGGCCTGTCAGGCTTTCCGACCTAACCATCAGCCTGAAGAAAACACATATCATGGGACAAGGAGTGGATTCCCCACCTGACATCGGCAACTCCGATTCCAAACTGGAAGTCGTTCACGACTTCGTGTACCTGGGCTCCACAATCTCTGACTCCCTCTCTCTTGATACGGAGCTAAACAAACGCATCGGTAAGGCATCTACTACCATGTCCAGACTGACAAAGAGAGTGTGGACCAACAATAGGCTGACTTAGTATACTAAGATTCAGGTTAACATAGCCTTTGTCCTGAGCACTCTCCTTTATGGCAGTGAGTCTTGGACACTCCGCACCCGTCAGGAAAGACAGCTGAATGACTACCGCATGCGCTGCCTTCGACACATCTTGGACATCACCTGGCAGGACAAGGTGACAAACAACAGCGTCTTGGGGAGAGCAAGAATCACCAGCATGTACACAGTGCTGCAACAGAGACGAATGCGCTGGCTCGGGCACGTTGTGCGAATGGGCGACGGCAGGATCCCCAAGGATCTCCTGTACGGAGAGCTGACACAGGGAAAGCGTCCAACAGGCAAGCCCCAGCTACGGTACAAAGACGTATGTAAGAGGGACCTGAAAGCCATGGACGTCGATTTTGCTACGTGGGAAACACCGGCTGCAGACCGTTCAGCCTGGGGAAAGTCTGTTCAAAGAGGTCTCTACCAAGTTCGAGGAGTCAGCGAGTGTTGTGGGTGTGCGACACCTCTTGAATGGCTATATTACAGGTCTTGGCTGTATTTATTCAGAGAACCTGCCATCGTTGTGGCTCTGTTGGCGCTCGTCTTAGTGAGGTTTGTTGCTGGTTGTCTTCATTTCCTGCTTAAATGCGTAATTATGTAGTTAATTTTAATTTTTAGGAGAGAATCGAAGTATGATAAGCGTTTAGAGGCTTACATGTGAAGATTTACGACCCTAATTGAGAATATTTAGAGGTTATGCGATGGGATTGAACCTTTGTATCCCTGGACTAGCCAGACAAACGTTCAGGTATACGTATTGTAGGGTTAACACAAGCCAGAAACAACTCTTAGTCAGCTTCAAGGATCCCAGGGTCATCGTAAATAAGTCAGCTTCTGCTTGGTCAATAATACTTCTTGTGGGTTAGACAACATATTATGAATGTTGAGCTCGAATTCCTTGACTGTTTGACTGTTTGGCACGTTTTTCCTTGACAGTTTTGGGGCTATTCTTAAAATAACATTAATATTCTTTAAGATATTTGCTAATATAGCTTAAAAGCATGATTAATATTCCTTAAAATAATGGATTATATCCTTAATAGCAAGACTAATATCTCTTAAAAGAACGGCTAATATTCCTTAAAAGCAAGGTTAATATCACTTAAAAAACGGCTAATATCCCTTAAAAGAACGGCTAATATCCCTTAAAAGAAAGGCTAATATCACTTAAGAGAACGGATAATATCACTTAAAAGAACGGCTAATATCCCTTAAAAGAACGGATAATATCACTTAAAAGAACGGCTAATATCCCTTAAAAGAACGGATAATATCACTTAAAAGAACGGCTAATATCACTTAAAAGAACAGCTAATATCACTTAAAAGAACGACTAATATCCCTTAAAAGAATGAACGGCTAATATCCCTTAGAAGAACGGCTAATATCCCTTAGAAGAACGGCTAATATCCCTTAAAAGAACGGCTAATATCCCTTAAAAGAACGGCTAATATCTCTTAAAAGAACAGCTAATATCACTTAAAAGAACGGCTAATATCCCTTAAAAGAACGGCTAATATCCCTTAAAAGAACAGCTAATATCACTTAAAAGAACGGCTAATATCCCTTAAAAGAACGGCTAATATCCCTTAAAAGAAAGGCTAATATCCCTTAAAAGAAAGGCTAATATCACTTAAGAGAACGGATAATATCACTTAAAAGAACGGCTAATATCCCTTAAAAGAACGGATAATATCACTTAAAAGAACGGCTAATATCCCTTAAAAGAACGGATAATATCACTTAAAAGAACGGCTAATATCACTTAAAAGAACAGCTAATATCACTTAAAAGAACGGCTAATAACCCTTAAGAGAACGGCTAATATCCCTTTAAAGAACGGCTAATATCCCTTTAAAGAACGGCTAATATCCCTTAAAAGAACGGCTAATATCCCTTAAAAGAACGGCTAATATCCCTTTAAAGAACGGCTAATATCACTTAAAAGAACGGCTAATATCCCTTTAAAGAACGGCTAATATCACTTAAAAGAACGGCTAATATCCCTTTAAAGAACGGCTAATATCCCTTAAAAGAACGGCTAATATCCCTTTAAAGAACGGCTAATATCCCTTTAAAGAACGGCTAATATCCCTTTAAAGAACGGCTAATATCACTTAAAAAAACGGCTAATATCCCTTTAAAGAACGGCTAATATCCCTTAAAAAACGGCTAATATCCCTTTAAAGAACGGCTAATATCCCTTTAAAGAACGGCTAATATCCCTTAAAAGAATGACTAATATTACCTAAAAACACGAATAATATTCGCTGATAACTTTGCTAATATTTCTTGACAGCTTGAAGAGCATTTATTCTGTTTGAATAAATTTGTTGGGCGGCTTGACACGTATTTCTTACCAGCTTGGCTAATATTGTCCGGCGGCAATGGTAATACTTTTGACAGCTTTGCTTGTAATCCATGACGGTTTGGACAGTATTGTTTGACAGCTTGGGCAATGTTGTTTGGCTGCTTGGGCAGTATTGTTTGGCTGCTTGGGCAGTATTGTTTGACAGCTTGGACAGTATTCCAAGAACGTCAAGAATTTAAAATCCGGAGATGAATTACTTATGTTTTGTATTAATACTCTTAAACCATTATTTATCTTGTAGTTCTCCTCCTTTCCCTCTCCTCTCATGGTCCTCCCACTCCCTTCCCCCTCTCTCTCTCTCCCTCTCTCTCTCTCCCTCTCTTCCTCCCTCCTCCTGCTCCTCTCCCAGAACAATTAACCCACATTAAGCCTTAACTATCCCTTAATCGTAGGTGTTCTAGATATTATTAAACTAATCTGCACTCTGAGGCCTTTCTTGGTTTGTCTTAGTGTGTGTGTGTGTATGTGTTTGCTCAGTTCTGTGTGTGTGTTTGTTCAGTTCTGTGTGTGTGTGTTTGTTCAGTTCTGTGTGTGTGTTTGTTCAGTTCTGTGTGTGTGTTTGTTCAGTTCTGTGTGTGTTTGTTCCGTTGTTTGTGTGTTCAGTTGTTAGTGACATAAAGGCATGGTTTGGGCTCCCTCCTTGTTTGTGTTGGCGTCGTTTCATGCATCTTTTGTCACATTTTGGTCTTCTTTTTGTCTCTTTAATGTTAATTTTCGCTTTCATATTGTTTTCTGTTTCACTCTCCTTTCTTCTTGACCATTTATTGCTGGTCTCCTCTTCATTTCTTGTTGGTCAAAGAGTTTGTACCATCTTCATCTCTCTCTCTCTCTCTCTCTCTCTCTCTCTCTCTCTCTCTCTCTCTCTCTCTCTCTCTCTCTCTCTCTCTCTCTCTCTCTCTCTCTCTCTCTATCTCTCTCTCTCTCTGTATCTTGTTTGCTGTTCATCTCACAACTAAACAAATATGCACAATAATTTTAGTAGTAATAGTAGTAGTAGTAGTAGTGTGTGTGTGCGTGTGTGTGTGTGTGTGTGTGTGTGTGTGTGTGTGTGTGTGTGTGTGTGTGTGTGTGTGTGTGTGTGTGTGTGTGTGTGTTTGAGAATCCAAGGTGCTTCCAATCTGTTTACAGCGTCCTATTTATATTATTTGTTCATTGTTTACGCAGAGAATTGTTTCCGTGCAGAATTAAGCTTGAGAATGTATTTTGGGAAATTAGAGTTTAGTTGGAAATGTTAGCTGCCGGAAGTCTTCCCACACGCGTCAACACATGTGCGCTGACACACGTGCGACCACACACACATGCGTACACGAACGCATGTCCACACATGTTCATCCACACAGCTTCACTATCTAAGACTGGTTTTGTGTTCCACAGTACCGCGTCATCCCAGTGTCCTGGAACAGTAGGGTAGTGTGTGTCACCCTCCCGCGACCGCTCGCTAACCTGTTCCACCACACACACACACACACACACACACACACACACACACACACACACACACACACACACACACACACACACACACACACACACACCACACACACACACACACACACACACACACACACACACACACACACACACACACACCACACACACACACACACACACACACACACACACACCACACACACACACACACACACACACACACACACACACACACACACACACACACACACACCACACACACACACACACACACACCACACACACACACACACACACACACACACACACACACCACACACACACACACACACACACACACACACACACACACACACACATACACACACACACACACACACACACACACACACACACACACACACACACACACACACCACACACACACACACACACACACACACACACACACACACACACACACACACACCACACACACACACACACACCACACACACACACACACACACACACACACACACACACACACACACCACACACACACACACACACACACACACACACACACACACACACACCACACACACACACACACACACACACACACACACACACACACACACACACACACACCACACACACACACACACACACACACACACACACACACACATTTGGATTTGGAGCTACAGGGGATCTTAAGAGACATGAGAGCCCAGATGGCAGGGAATGAGGTGCAAGTCCACCGACGCATTGGACCATACAACTGTAACAGGAAACGACCTGTCCTGGTACAGTTCACTAACGAAGAGGCAGTGGATTACATACTGCATCACAAACACCTACTCAGAGGTAGCGAAAATTACTACAACGTATTTATTGACAAATTCATGACGAAGGAGGAACAGATTGCCCACAGAGCAAGCAAACAACAATACGACTCTTCCCATTTGAGCGCAGCTACACACCCCAGTGCTAATCCACCCCATGCTAACCAGCTCACACGTGCTTCTCAGGTCACCCCTTCCCCAAATCAGCCGCCCCTGCTTATCTCCCCAGCACATCCCTTGACCCCACTGGAGTCAAATTCATCCCACATTCCAAGGACCCCCTCATCACCTCAACCCCCAAAACCCGTCCAGCCCTCATCCCCTCAACCCCCAAAACCCACCCAGCTCTCATCCCCTCAACCCCCAAAACCCATCCAGACCTCATCCCCTCAACCCCAAGAACCCACCCAGACCTCATCCCCTCAACACCCAAAGCCTACCCAGCCCTCACCCCTCCTCATCCCCTCTCCTTCTATGTGACCCCCCACCCTTGCGAGGGAGGTGGGAGGTCCCCCCCACCCCCTCTATCCTTCCCTCTCCCAACCTCTCAACCTCTATCTGTCTCTCAACCTTACGCTATCTCCCAACCCCTCTTTGCCCTCCCTAATCTTCAGACCCAGTATGCCCTTCCTACTCCAGACCTACCTACCCAGGCCCTACCCCAGACCCTCCTACCTACCTTCCTAGAAGCCCAGCCCCCAGTAGCCCCCCAAGCACCCCTCCTGAACTCTTTCACCCCCCATACACCCCCCGGACCCCCCCAGACACCCCCCGGATCCCCCCGGACATCCCCCGGTCATCCCCCGGACCCTCCCCGACCCCAGTCATCCCCCAGACACCCCCCAGATCCCCTCTGCCCCCAGTCACCCCCCAGACATCCCCCAGATCCCCCCAGACCCCCAGAGAAAGGGAGAACTCTGGTACAAGAGTTTCCATGAAGAATCTCAAGGTTTGGTACACCAATGCTGATGGGGTATCTAATAAAGCAGAAGAGATAAAAGAAAGAGTGAGTGAAGCAGATCCTGACATAGTTGCAATTGTTGTAAACTAAAATTAATGACATGATCTCAGATGCAATCTTTCCTGAAGGGTACCAGGTGATACAAAAAGAGAGGACACAGAGACAGGGAGGGGGAGTAGCACTCCTAATAAAGCGGAAATGGAAGTTTGAAGACCTGGGAAATCGAGTTACCAATGAGTGCACAAGCTTCATACATGGAACTCTGACAGTAGATGGGAGGAAGATTTTGATCTTGGTAATCTACAATCCCCCACCAAACAGTAGAAGACCCAGGCAGGAGTATGATGACAACAACAAAGCATGTATAGATGAACTGCAGAAGGCAGCAACACTAGCCCACAGAATGAGAGCGAAGCTGCTGATCATGGGGGACCTAAATCATGGAGAGATAAATTGGGAATCAAGGAATCCCCATGGAGGGGACGAAACGTGGGGAGCAAAATTAGTTGATGTTATAGACAGGAATTTCTTGACACAACATGTGAAGGAAGACACAAGGGAAAGAGGAGGAGATGCACCGAGCCTATTAGACCTGATTTTCACCCAGAACGTAGAAGATATCGAGAATTTAGAGCATGAAATACCTCTAGGGGTCAGTGACCATTGTGTCCTAGTCTTTGACTACATGATGGAATTCAAACTTATGACCATGGGACAAGAGATCTGGGAAAGGAGAGCTGACTACAGGAAAGGGGACTATATGAGGATAAGGGACTATCTGGGTGAAGTGCAGTGGGAGGAAGAAATTAGAGGAAAAACAGTCCAAGATATGATGGACCTAGTCATACAGAAATGCCAGGAGGCCGAAGAGAGATTTATACCAACGGTAAAGGGAAAAAATAAGAGGGAATATAATAACCCATGGTTTAATAGACAGTGTCAGGAAGCAAAAATGGCCAGCAGGCGGGAGTGGAGGAAGTACAGAAGACAAAGAACAGAGGACAACAGAAGCAGATACAACAGAGCTAGGAACGATTACATTAACATAAGACGAACATCGGAAAGGGACTATGAGAACGATATTGCAATCAAAGCGAAAAAACAACCTAAGTTACTACACAGTCATATAAGAAGAAAAATGTCGGTGAACGACCAAGTGACAAGACTAAGGAAGACAGAGGGGGCATATACTGAAAGTGACAAGGAAATCTGCGAGGCACTGAATGCCAGTTTCCATGGAGTGTTCACTACCGAGCCTGAGCAGCTCCCATTGTTGGAAGGGGTTACCCTAGATGAAAGACTATCAGATATAGAGGTGACAGCAGAGGAGGTAATGAAACAGTTGACAACTCTAGATGCAACTAAAGCAGTTGGACCAGACAAAGTATCACTGTGGATACTAAAAGAAGCAGCACAGGCCCTCAGCGTGCCTCTGGCAATGATCTTTAATGAGTCACTTATGTCAGGAGAATTGCCCAGTTGCTGGAAGAAGGCAAATGTCGTGCCGATCTTCAAGAAAGGAGATAGGGAGGAGGCACTTAACTACAGACCTGTATCACTGACAAGCATCCCCTGTAAAATACTGGAAAGAATAATTAGGCTACGACTGGTTGCACACCTGGAGAACATTAGGTTTGTGAACAAACATTAACATGGGTTCTGGACAGGGAAATCGTGCCTAACAAACCTTCTGGAATTCTATGATAAAATAACGAGGATAAGACAGGACAGAGATGGTTGGGCAGACTGCATATTTCTGGACTGCCAAAAAGCCTTTGATACAGTACCGCACATGAGACTGCTGTTCAAGCTCGAGAGGCAGGCGGGGGTGGGGGGAAAGGTCCTAGAATGGATAAGGAACTACCTAACAGGAAGGAGCCAAAGAGTTACGGTAAGGGGCGAGAAGTCGGACTGGCGAACAGTAACAAGTGGAGTACCACAAGGATCGGTGCTGGGACCAATTCTATTTCTTGTATATGTTAACGACATGTTTACAGGCGTAGAGTCCTACATGTCGATGTTTGCGGATGATGCAAAGTTGATGAGAAGAGTTGTGACAGATGAGGATTGCAGGATCCTCCAAGAGGACCTGAACAGATTGCAGAGATGGTCAGAGAAATGGCTACTAGAATTCAACACGAGCAAATGTAAAGTTATGGAAATGGGACTAGGAGATAGGAGACCAAAGGGACAGTACACAATGAAGGGGAACAGCCTACCTGTAACGACGCGTGAAAGAGACCTGGGGGTGGACGTAACACCTAATCTATCTCCTGAGGCACATATTAATAGGATAACGACAGCAGCGTACTCTAAACTGGCAAAAGTTAGAACATCATTCAGAAACCTAAGGAGGCATTTAGGGCGCTTTACACTGCCTACGTAAGGCCAGTCTTAGAGTATGCCGCCTCATCATGGAGTCCCCATCTGAAGAAGCATATAATGAAACTGGAAAAGGTTCAGAGGTTTGCAACGAGACTCGTCCCAGAGCTACGAGGGATGGGGTATGAAGAGCGCCTGAGGAAACTGTGCCTTACGACACTAGAAAGAAGAAGGGAGAGGGGGGACATGATAGGAACGTATAAGATACTCAGAGGAATTGACAGAGTGGACATAGACGAAATGTTCACACGGAATAGTAACAGAACGAGAGGACATGGATGGAAGCTTGAAACTCAGATGAGTCACAGAGATGTTAGGAAGTTTTCTTTCAGCGTGAGAGTAGTGGGGAAATGGAATGCACTTCAGGAACAGGTTGTGGAAGGAAATACTATTCATAATTTTAAAACCAGGTATGATAGGGAAATGGGACAGGAGTCATTGCTGTAAACAACCGATGCTCGAAAGGCGGGATCCAAGAGTCAATGCTCGATCCTGCAGACACAACTAGGTGAGTACACACACACCACACACACACACACACACACACACACACACACACACACACACACACACACACACACACACACACACACCACACACACACACACACACACACACACACACACACACACACACACACACACACACACACACACACACACACACACACACCACACACACACACACACACACACACACACACACACACACACACACACACACACACACACACACACACACACACACACACACATACACACACACAGCGCAGGGAGCGCTGTGTGTGTGAGCAGGGAGCGCAGGGAGAGAGAAGGAAATCAGAGTACCACAACCCAGAACCCTACAATCCCAGAGGGAAGTGGAGAACCCTCCTCAAACAGTGCAACAGCCACAGGGATTGGGGCACCACCCCCACATTCTACCTAACAGACACCCAACCTGCCCCATTCCCTGTCAGCCCCCCACTAAGTACCCACCTAGGGCACCCTCCCCCCAACCCACTCACCCCCCTTCTCACCCCTCTCCCCAGGACCTCCCTTTTCCCCCATCCCCCATGCCCTCCCTTCTCCCACATGCCTTCCAGTCTCTCCCACCCCCATGCCCTCCCTTCCCCCCCTCCCCCCTAAGCCCCCCACTCTCTCCCACCCCACCTAAGTCTTCCCCTCTCCCCCACTCCCCTAAACCCTCCCCTCTTCCTCACCCACCTCAGCCCTCCCTTTTCCCCCACGCCCCCCAAGCCCTCCACCCTTTTCTCTCCCCCCAAGCCTCCCCATCTCCCCTATCCCCCACAGCCTCTCCTCCCCCCATGCTTCCCCAACCCTCCCTCTCTTGCCCACCCCCTGTACCCTCCCCCTCTTACCCACCCCCTGTACCCTCCCCCTCTTACCCACCCCCTGTACCCTCCCCCTCTTATCCACCCCCTGTACCCTCCC
This sequence comes from Procambarus clarkii, assembly GCF_040958095.1. Classification (NCBI taxonomy): domain Eukaryota; kingdom Metazoa; phylum Arthropoda; class Malacostraca; order Decapoda; family Cambaridae; genus Procambarus; species Procambarus clarkii. The sequence continues at coordinate 23,124,026 of NC_091187.1, forward strand.
CCTCTTATCCACCCCCTGTACCCTCCCCCTCTCCCCCACCACCCCAAGCCCTCGCTCCTCCACCAATCCCCCCGTGCCAGGTCCCCCCAGCTCCCACTCACCCCAGATCCCAAAGGTCCCCCCCCCAGAAAAGAAGCAGAAGAGAGTTAGTTTCAGGGTGATGTACTCGAACATAGATGGGATCACAAGCAAGACAAGTGAACTAAGGGAAAGAGCACAAGAAGTTAACCCAGATGTAATCGGACTCACTGAAACAAAACTCTCTGGAATCATAACGAATGCCGTGTTTCCCCAGGAGTACACAGTAATAAGGAAAGAGAGGGAAGGTAGGGGAGGAGGCGGAGTGGCCCTGCTCATGAGAAGGGAATGTAGTTTTAAGGAGATGGCCATCCCGGGCTGTGAGGAGTTCAGAGACTACATAGCAGGCAACATAACAATGGGAGGACCAAGAATAGTAGTAGCAGTAATATACAATCCTCCACCAAATGACAGGAGACCCAGTCAAGAGTATGAAAACAACAACAAGGCAGTTAACACTATAATTGAGAGGGCAGCCTCTGCTGCCTGTAGAAATAGATCCCACCTGCTCATCATGAGCGACTTCAATCACGGAAAGATTGACTGGGAGAACAAGGAACCGCTTGGAGGCGAGGATACGTGGAGAGCCAAACTATTGGAGGTGGTGACAAGCAACTTTTTAACCCAGCATGTCGGAGAACCCACAAGGATGAGAGACAATGACGAACCAGCGAGACTCGACCTAGTCTTCACTCTGAACGACTCCGACATAAGAGAAATCGGTTTTGAGGACCCAGTAGGAATCAGCGACCACAGTGTACTGGTGTTTGAGTACTTGATTGAAGAAGGGTTATTGAACTCGAGGAGGCATACCGAAACCAAAAGGTTAGCATACCGAAAGGGAAACTATGAGGGGATAAGAAAATTCCTAACAGATATAGCATGGGAAACAGAGCTCAGGGGAAAGACGGCCCAAGATATGATGGATTACATCACGCAGAAGTGCAAGGACGCAGCAAACAAGTTTGTCCCAGTCCAAAAGGAAAACAGAGAAATGAAGATGAGAAACCCATGGTTTAATCTGAGATGTAGGCTAGCTAAGCAGCAAAGTAAAAGGGAATGGAGAAACTATAGGAATAACAGGACACTGGAGAGCAGAGAAAGATACCAGAATGCCAGGAATGAATATGTCAGGATGAGAAGAGAGGCAGAAAGACAATACGAAAATGACATCGCAAGCAAGGCAAAGACTCAGCCTAAATTGTTGCATAGCCACATTAGGAGAAAAACAACAGTAAAGGAACAGGTTATGAGATTAAGGATAGGGGCGGAAGGATTCACTACAAATGACAAGAAAGTGTGTGAGGAATTGAATAAGAAATTCCAGGAGGTCTTCACCTTAGAGCAAGGAGAAATTCCAGAGGTAAGTGAGGGAATAGCTAACCAGGAACCACTGGAAGAGTTTGAGATTACCAGTGGGGAAGTAAGGAAGTGTTTACTAGAGTTGGACGTGACGAAGGCTATAGGCCCAGATGGAATCTCCCCTTGGGTTCTAAAGGAAGGAGCAAGAGAACTGTGCCTACCACTCTCCATAGTGTATAACAAAACACTGGCAACAGGGGAACTGCCAGATATTTGGAAAGCAGCTAACGTAGTCCTGATATACAAGAAAGGGGATAGACAGGAGGCACTGAACTACAGGCCAGTGTCCCTAACCTGCATACCATGCAAGCTGATGGAGAAGATTGTGCGAAAAAAACTAGTGGAGCATCTGGAGCGAAAGAACTTTGTAACACAGCATCAACATGGGTTCAGGGATGGCAGGTCCTGCCTCACAGGGTTACTTGAATTCTACGACCAGGCAACAAAAATAAGGCAAGAAAGAGAAGGGTGGGCAGACTGCATATTTTTGGATTGTCAGAAAGCCTTTGATACAGTGCCACACAAGAGGCTAGTGCGAAAGTTGAAGATGCAGGCTGGAGTGAGAGGGAAGGTACTCCGGTGGATAGAGGAGTACCTAAGCAACAGGAGACAACGAGTCTGTGTGAGGGGTGAGGTCTCAGATTGGCGAGACGTCACAAGTGGAGTCCCGCAGGGGTCAGTCCTTGGACCTATACTGTTTCTGGTATATGTAAATGATCTCCCAGAGGGTATAGATTCGTTCCTCTCAATGTTTGCCGACGATGCAAAAATTATGAGGAGGATTGAAACAGAGGATGATAGTAGGAGGCTACAAGATGACCTGGATAGACTGAGCGAATGGTCCAACAAATGGCTGTTGAAGTTCAAACCGAGTAAATGCAAAGTAATGAAACTAGGCAGTGGAAACAGGAGGCCAGGCACAGGATACAGAATAGGAGATGAAGTACTTAATGAAACAGACAGAGAGAAAGGTCTAGGAGTTGATATCACACCAAACCTGTCTCCTGAAGCCAACATAAAGAGAATAACGTCTGCGGCATATGCGAGGCTGGCTAACATCAGAACGGCGTTCAGGAACCTGTGTAAGGAATCATTCAGAATCTTGTACGCCACATATGTAAGACCAATCCTGGAGTATGCGGCCCCAGCATGGAGCCCGTACCTTGTCAACATGATCACAGGGGGGGCATGATCACAACCTACAAAATCCTCAGGGGAATCGACCGGGTAAACAAGGATGAACTATTCAACACTGGTGGGACGCGAAGAAGGGGACACAGGTGGAAGCTGAGTACCCAAATGAGCCACAGAGACGTTAGAAAGAACTTTTTCAGTGTCAGAGTAGTTAGTAAATGGAATGCATTAGGAAGTGATGTGGTGGAGGCTGACTCCATACACAGTTTCAAATGTAGATATGATAGAGCCCAATAGGCTCAGGAATCTGTACACCAGTTGATTGACGGTTGAGAGGCGGGACCAAAGAGCCAGAGCTCAACCCCCGCAAGCACAATTAGGTGAGTACAATTAGGTGAGTACACACACACACACACAAACACAACTATTCTCAACACCTTCCTCAACCCTCATACTCTATCCTTATCACCTCATTCCCCACTAACCCAAGTATCCAACACCTATCCCGTGAATTATCCCTCATCGGCACCTCTCAGGCGCGACGCACACTGGTCCAAGTCCCACTCAAAGCGCACTCTCCCAAGGTTTCTGCCCGAACTGTCTTCAACCCCCTTTCCCTCCTATTCAAACTTTAAGAAGTGAGAGAATAATGAAAACCGAATAATTTGGTACAATGGCGACCATTTGTGAGATAGCGAAGAGGAAACGCGAGTGAATAATTAAATGACATTATATTATTAGTTTAGGCACCCGGCGGTGCGCGGGTGCCTCGGTACAAGAACACGCTGAGAATATACCTCACAGGTGTATGAGTGTATACAACGCTGCTCATACAACATACAAGATGGAGGTCGTATTGAAGAATGTATATTGGGCCATGGGTGGTCGCTCGTAATTTTATCTATCCTTATTGTATATATATATATATATATATATATATATATATATATATATATATATATATATATATATATATATATGCGAACAAGCCTGAATGGTCCCCAGGACAATATGCAACTGAAAACTCACACCCCAGAAGTGACTCGAACCCATACTCCCAGAAGCAACGCAACTGGTATGTACAAGACGCCTTAATCCACTTGACCATCACAACCGGACATAATGAGGTGATAGCAGAGGCTATTTGAACCACCCCACCGCCGGCACTCGGATAGTTATCTTGGGCATAGCATTTTACCAAATCACCTCATTCTTTGGGGCACACGTGAGGAACACAAATGCGAACAAGCCTGAATGGTCCCCAGGACAATATGCAACTGAAAACTCACACCCCAGAAGTGACTCGAACCCATACTCCCAGAAGCAACGCAACTGGTATGTACAAGACGCCTTAATCCACTTGACCATCACGACCAGGCATAATGAGGTGATAGCCGAGGCTATTTGAACCACCCCACCGCCGGCACTCGGATAGTTATCTTGGGCATAGCATTTTACCAAATCACCTCATTCTTTGGGGCACACGTGAGGAACACAAATGCGAACAAGCCTGAATGGTCCCCAGGACAATATGCAACTGAAAACTCACACCCCAGAAGTGACTCGAACCCATACTCCCAGAAGCAACGCAACTGGTATGTACAAGACGCCTTAATCCACTTGACCATCACGACCGGACATAATGAGGTGATAGCCGAGGCTATTTGAACCACCCCACCGCCGGCACTCGGATAGTTATCTTGGGCATAGCATTTTACCAAATCACCTCATTCTTTGGGGCACACGTGAGGAACACAAATGCGAACAAGCCTGAATGGTCCCCAGGACAATATGCAACTGAAAACTCACACCCCAGAAGTGACTCGAACCCATACTCCCAGAAGCAACGCAACTGGTATGTACAAGACGCCTTAATCCACTTGACCATCACGACCGGACATAATGAGGTGATAGCCGAGGCTATTTGAACCACCCCACCGCCGGCACTCGGATAGTTATCTTGGGCATAGCATTTTACCAAATCACCTCATTCTTTGGGGCACATGTGAGGAACACAAATGCGAACAAGCCTGAATGGTCCCCAGGACAATATGCAACTGAAAACTCACACCCCAGAAGTGACTCGAACCCATACTCCCAGAAGCAACGCAACTGGTATGTACAAGACGCCTTAATCCACTTGACCATCACGACCGGACATAATGAGGTGATAGCCGAGGCTATTTGAACCACCCCACCGCCGGCACTCGGATAGTTATCTTGGGCATAGCATTTTACCAAATCACCTCATTCTTTGGGGCACACGTGAGGAACACAAATGCGAACAAGCCTGAATGGTCCCCAGGACAATATGCAACTGAAAACTCACACCCCAGAAGTGACTCGAACCCATACTCCCAGAAGCAACGCAACTGGTATGTACAAGGTGCCTTAATCCACTTGACCATCACGACCGGACATAATGAGGTGATAGCCGAGGCTATTTGAACCACCCCACCGCCGGCACTCGGATAGTTATCTTGGGCATAGCATTTTACCAAATCACCTCATTCTTTGGGGCACACGTGAGGAACACAAATGCGAACAAGCCTGAATGGTCCCCAGGACAATATGCAACTGAAAACTCACACCCCAGAAGTGACTCGAACCCATACTCCCAGAAGCAACGCAACTGTTATGTACAAGACGCCTTAATCCACTTGACCATCACGACCGGACATAATGAGGTGATAGCCGAGGCTATTTGAACCACCCCACCGCCGGCACTCGGATAGTTATCTTGGGCATAGCATTTTACCAAATCACCTCATTCTTTGGGGCACACGTGAGGAACACAAATGCGAACAAGCCTGAATGGTCCCCAGGACAATATGCAACTGAAAACTCACACCCCAGAAGTGACTCGAACCCATACTCCCAGAAGCAACGCAACTGGTATGTACAAGACGCCTTAATCCACTTGACCATCACGACCGGACATAATGAGGTGATAGCCGAGGCAATTTGAACCACCCCAACTATTAACTCAAACTATTTGAGTTTTCAGTTGCATATTGTCCTGGGGACCATTCAGGCTTGTTCGCATTTGTGTTCCTCACGTGTGCCCCAAAGAATGAGGTAATTTGGTAAAATGCTATGCCCAAGATAACTATCCGAGTGCCGGCGGTGGGGTGGTTCAAATAGCCTCGGCTATCACCTCATTATGTCCGGTCGTGATGGTCAAGTGGATTAAGGCGTCTTGTACATACCAGTTGCGTTGCTTCTGGGAGTATGGGTTCGAGTCACTTCTGGGGTGTGAGTTTTCAGTTGCATATTGTCCTGGGGACCATTCAGGCTTGTTCGCATTTGTGTTCCTCACGTGTGCCCCAAAGAATGAGGTGATTTGGTAAAATGCTATGCCCAACATAACTATCCGAGTGCCGGCGGTGGGGTGGTTCAAATAGCCTCGGCTATCACCTCATTATGTCCGGTCGTGATGGTCAAGTGGATTAAGGCGTCTTGTACATACCAGTTGCGTTGCTTCTGGGAGTATGGGTTCGAGTCACTTCTGGGGTGTGAGTTTTCAGTTGCATATTGTCCTGGGGACCATTCAGGCTTGTTCGCATTTGTGTTCCTCACGTGTGCCCCAAAGAATGAGGTGATTTGGTAAAATGCTATGCCCAAGATAACTATCCGAGTGCCGGCGGTGGGGTGGTTCAAATAGCCTCGGCTATCACCTCATTATGTCCGGTCGTGATGGTCAAGTGGATTAAGGCGTCTTGTACATACCAGTTGCGTTGCTTCTGGGAGTATGGGTTCGAGTCACTTCTGGGGTGTAAGTTTTCAGTTGCATATTGTCCTGGGGACCATCCAGGCTTGTTCGCATTTGTGTTCCTCACGTGTGCCCCAAAGAATGAGGTGATTTGGTAAAATGCTATGCCCAAGATAACTATCCGAGTGCCGGCGGTGGGGTGGTTCAAATAGCCTCGGCTATCACCTCATTATGTCCGGTCGTGATGGTTAAGTGGATTAAGGCGTCTTGTACATACCAGTTGCGTTGCTTCTGGGAGTATGGGTTCGAGTCACTTCTGGGGTGTGAGTTTTCAGTTGCATATTGTCCTGGGGACCATTCAGGCTTGTTCGCATTTGTGTTCCTCACGTGTGCCCCAAAGAATGAGGTGATTTGGTAAAATGCTATGCCCAAGATAACTATCCGAGTGCCGGCGGTGGGGTGGTTCAAATAGCCTCGGCTATCACCTCATTATGTCCGGTCGTGATGGTCAAGTGGATTAAGGCGTCTTGTACATACCAGTTGCGTTGCTTCTGGGAGTATGGGTTCGAGTCACTTCTGGGGTGTGAGTTTTCAGTTGCATATTGTCCTGGGGACCATTCAGGCTTGTTCGCATTTGTGTTCCTCACGTGTGCCCCAAAGAATGAGGTGATTTGGTAAAATGCTATGCCCAAGATAACTATCCGAGTGCCGGCGGTGGGGTGGTTCAAATAGCCTCGGCTATCACCTCATTATGTCCGGTCGTGATGGTCAAGTGGATTAAGGCGTCTTGTACATACCAGTTGCGTTGCTTCTGGGAGTATGGGTTCGAGTCACTTCTGGGGTGTGAGTTTTCAGTTATATATATATATATATATATATATATATATATATATATATATATATATATATATATATATATATATATATATATATATATATATATATATATATATATATATATATATATATATATATATATATATATATATATATATATATTTATGTGTGTGTGTGTGTGTGTCACGAAAATAAACACGTGATTAAAAATGTGACAGTGTCAGGCCACGAAAGAAAATTGAAACAGGAATTTCCTTAAATACTTTCGTATATTAATACATCTTCAAAAGGAGTAACTCCTTCACTCCTTCTGAAGATGAATTAATAAACGAAAGTACTTAAGGAAATTCCTGTTTCAATTTTCCTCCGTGGTCTGACACTGTCATAAATGGACAACTTTATCATTTCATAAGAAAAAAATTAGAAAAATATATAAATTCAGGAAAACTTGGCTTATTAGGCAAATCGGGCCTTGCACAGTAGGCCGAGAAGTGCGTTCTGGCTACTGGGTACGACATATACATATATATATATATATATATATATATATATATATATATATATATATATATATATATATATATATATATATATATGACTGAAAACTCAATTCAGAAATCACTTCTCCAAAATTCATTTTTATTTCTAGTCTGACGCGACACTTGAGCACGTTTCGTAAAACTTATTACATTTTCAAAGACTTTTGTTAACACATACACAACTGAATAGAACTTATACATCGTCGATTTGTTTATATCTACATTTGAGTGAGGTGGATGGGGTGAGGTGGTATTTAATAGGGTATTAAGTTCATCAACACAAGACAGAACACGAAACAATGGGTATTGAATGGAAGTGATTGTAGAAAGCCTATTGGTCCATATTTCTTGATGCTTCTATATTGGAGCGGAGTCTTGAGGTGGGTAGAATATAGTTGTGCATTAATTGGCTGTTGATTGCTGGTGTTGACTTCTTAATGTGTAGTGCCTCGCAAACGTCAAGCCGCCTGCTATCGCTGTATCTATCGATGATTTCTGTGTTGTTTACTAGGATTTCTCTGGCGATGGTTTGGTTGTGGGAAGAGATTATATGTTCCTTAATGGAGCCTTATTGCTTATGCATCGTTAAACGCCTAGAAAGAGATGTTGTTGTCTTGCCTATATACTGGGTTTTTTGGAGCTTACAGTCCCCAAGAGGGCATTTGAAGGCATAGAAGACGTTGGTCTCTTTTTAAAGCGTTCTTCTTTGTGTCTGGAGAGTTTCTCATGAGTAGGCTGGCCTACTCATGAGTTTCTCATGAGTAGTTCATGAGAAACTCTCCAGACACAAAGCAGAACGCTTTAAAATAGACCAACTTCGTCTATGCCTTCAAATGCCCTCTTGGGGACTGTAAGCTCCAAAAAACTCAGTATATAGGCAAGACAACAACATCTCTTTCTAGGCGTTTAACGATGCATAAGCAACAGGGATCCATTAAGGAACATATAATCTCTTCCCACAACCAAACCATCGCCAGAGAAATCCTAGTAAACAACACAGAAATCATCGATAGATACAGCGATACCAGGCGGCTTGACGTTTGCGAGGCACTACACATTAAGAAGTCAACACCAGCAAACAACAGCCAATTAATGCACAACTATATTCTACCCACCTCAAGACTCCACTCCAATATAGAAGCATCAAGAAATATGGACCAATAGGCTTTCTACAATCACTTCCATTCAATACCCATTGTTTCGTGTTCTGTCTTGTGTTGATGAACTTAATACCCTATTAAATACCACCTCACCCCATCCACCTCACTCAAATGTAGATATAAACAAATCGACGATGTGTAAGTTCTATTCAGTTGTGTATGTGTTAACAAAAGTCTTTGAAAATGTAATAAGTTTTACGAAACGCGCTCAAGTGTCGCGTCAGACTAGAAATAAAAATGAATTTTGGAGAATTGATTTTTGAATTACCACCAACAGTGAAAAGAATCGTACGAAAAATCGAGAAAATTCGTGTTAGAATTATTAATCTTACTGTTTCGGTCATATTTAATAATATATGTCTACAGGAAAGACTGCTACCAAAATATACTAATATATATATATATATATATATATATATATATATATATATATATATATATATATATATATATATATATATATATATATATAAATATATATATATATATATATATATATATATATATATATATATAAATATATATGTCGTACCTAATAGCCAGAACGCACTTCTCAGCCTACTATTCAAGGCCCGATTTGCCTAATAAGCCAAGTTTTCATGAATTAATGTTTTTTCGTCTACCTAACCTACCTAACCTAACCTAACCTAGCTTTTTTTGGCTACCTAACCTAACCTTACCTATAAATATAGGTTAGGTTAGGTTAGGTAGGGTTGGTTAGGTTCGGTCATATATCTACGTTAATTTTAACTTCAATAAAAAAAAAATTGACCTCATACATAGAGAAAAGGGTTGCTTTATCATTTCATAAGAAAAAAATTATAGTAAATATATTAATTCAGGAAAACTTGGCTTATTAGGCAAATCGGGCCTTGAATAGTAGGCTGAGAAGTGAGTTCTGGCTACTAGGTACGACATATATATATATATATATATATATATATATATATATATATATATATATATATATATATATATATATATATATATATATATATTTATATATATATATATATATATATATATATATATATATATATATATATATATATATATATATTTATTTATATATATATATATATATATATATATATATATATATATATATATATATATATATATATATATATATATATATATATATATATCCTTCATAATATCCTATATTCTTCCTATATCCTATATCCTTCCTATCCTTCATAATATCCTTCCTTCCTATATCCTATATCTATATCATAATATCCTATATCCTTCATATATATATAGCCTTCGCTTGAAACAGTCCAGCGACCCCGTGTCTTTTGTGGTAATCTGCAATCTATTTCACAAATCTACCAATTCATTCTCAATATTTACCTTATTCTCAATCTAAACTCCTTAATTTGTGTCTATAGTTTATTGCTTCTATGTGGTAATGTACATTTAGTATTTTTATAAATATCCTCCTCGTTAGACTCTCTCATTCAGAGGTATTCTTGGTGTTTCCCTTCTTCTCTTCCCTCGTTTAGGGAATGTAAATTAAGCTTTTATAATCTCTCTCGTTAAGAAGGTTGTAAATGCCAGGGATTAACTTTACCTTCCTTCTCTGCGGGGCGTTAATGGACAGAATTCAATATTGTAAGTTATAGTCTTATATTAAGTGTCTGATCAGCTTTCTCTTCAACGTATTGCAAAATAATTTTCATTGATTCCTTAGCTTTAATTCCTACTAATGAGGAATCCCAGGTCTTCATTTTGAGATCACAGCTCACTTTTTTTCTTTTTATTTTTCCAGGGTTATGTTTGCGCGGGCCTTTCTAAGAATAGTGCTTTCTAGTCACAACTATCCTTCCTTCTTATGTAGGGTAGAGATCCTTGAAGATGCCGACCAATCGACATTCAACAACACGTGTCGGTGTTTCCTGTGGCGCCTGTGGACTCATAGGGCAGGAAATGATTGAACACAATCGTAAATAGGTAGAAGAGACTTAAAATAAATCCTGGTATACACTCAACGGTTCCCCAGTTTTAATACCATTTCCAAATTCAATCATGTGTAATTCAGATATCTGCTCCAATTGTGTTCGTCGGTACCCCAACGCGTTGGGAGATTATGCGAGGCGTTGGGGAGATTATACGAGGCGTTGGGGAGATGATACGAGGCGTTGGGAGATTATACGAGGCGTTGGGGAGATTATACGAGGCGTTGGGGAGATGATACGAGGCGTTGGGAGATTATACGAGGCGTTGGGGAGATGATACGAGGCGTTGGGTGATTATACGAGGCGTTGGGGAGATGATACGAGGCGTTGGGAGATTATACGAGGCGTTGGGGAGATGATACGAGGCGTTGGGTGATTATACGAGGCGTTGGGGAGATGATACGAGGCGTTGGGGAGATTATACGAGGCGTTGGGAGATTATACGAAGCGTTGGGGGGATTATACGAGGCGTTGGGGAGATGATACGAGGCGTTGGGAGAATATACGAGGCGTTGGGCGATTATACGAAGCGTTGGGAGATTATACGAGGCGTTGAGAGAATATACGAGGCGTTGGGAGATTATACGAAGCGTTGGGAGATTATACGAGGCGTTGGGAGATTATACGAGGCGTTGGGAGAATATACGAGGCGTTGGGAGATTATACGAAGCGTTGGGAGATTATACGAGGCGTTGGGAGAATATACGAGGCGTTGGGAGATTATACGAAGCGTTGGGAGAATATACGAGGCGGTGGGTGATTATACGAGGCGTTGGGGGATTATACGAGGCGTTGGGAGATGATACGAGGCGTTGGGAGAATATACGAGGCGTTGGGAGATTATACGAGGCGTTGGGAGATTATACGAGGCGTTGGGAGAATATACGAGGCGTTGGGAGATTATACGAAGCGTTGGGAGATTATACGAGGCGTTGGGAGAATATACGAGGCGTTGGGAGATTATACGAAGCGTTGGGAGAATATACGAGGCGTTGGGAGATTATACGAGGCGTTGGGGGATTATACGAGGCGTTGGGGGCTTATACGAAGCGTTGGGGGGATTATTCGAGGCGTTGGGGGGATTATACGAGGCATTGGGGGGATTATACGAGTCATTTGGGGGCTTATACGCGGCAGAGGGGGGGGATTATATGAGGCGTTGGCGGATTATACGAGGCGTTGGCGGATTATACGAGGCGTTGGGGGATTATACGAGGCGTTGGGGGATTATAAGAGGCTTTAGGGGCATTATACGAGGTGTTTGGAGATTATACGAGGCGTTCGGGGGGATTATACGAGGCGTTCGGGGGGATTATACGAGTCATTTAGGGGATTATACGAGGAGTAGGGGGGATTATATGAGGCGTTGGGGGATTATAAGAGGCGCTGGGGGATTATACGAGGCATTGGGCGACTAAATGAGGCGTTGGGGATTATACGGGTCGTTGGGAGATTATACGAGGCATTGGGGGATTATTCAAGGCGTTGGGGGATTATATGAGGCGTTGGAGGAATTATACGAGACATTGGGAGATGATACGAGGTTTTAGGAGATTACACGAGGCTTTGGGGGTTTCTACGAGGCGTTGAGGGATTATACGGGTCATTGGGAGATTATACGAGGCGTTGAGGGATAATATAAGGCGTTGGGGGATTACACGAGGCGTTGGGAGGATTATATGAAGCGTTGGGGGGGGGGGGATTATACGAGGGGTTGAGGGATTATACGAGGCATTGGGGGGATTATATGAGGCGTTGGGGGGGATTATACGAGGTATTGGGGAATAATATAAATCGTGGGGATTATACGAGTCGGGTGGGAATTATACATGAATATAAGTCGTGATTCGTGAGGGATTACGGGCTATTCATGCCCGTGTCACCTCTTGGACGGCTTAATCTTCATCAATCAATCAGTATGAGGGAGGTGAGCAGGGTTTGTGAGGCGCCTTGTGAGTCATGTAGTGAGGTACCTTGGGAGGCATCTTGTGAGGCACCTTGTGAGGTCCCTTGTGAGGCACTTTGTGAGGCACCTTGTGAGGCACCTTGTGAGACACCTAGTGAGGCACCTTGTGAGACACCTTGTGAGACACCTAGTGAGGCACCTTGTGAGGCACCTTGTGAGACACCTAGTGAGGCACCTTGTGAGACACCTTGTGAGGCACCTTGTGAGGCACCCTGTGAGGCACCTTGTGAGGCACCTTGTGAGACACCTTGTGAGGCACCTTGTGAGGCACCTTGTGAGGCACCTTGTGAGACACCTTGTGAGGCACCTTGTGAGGCACCTTGTGAGGAACCCTGTGAGGCACCTTGTGAGGCACCTAGTAAGGCACCCTGTGAGGCACCTTGTGAGGCACGTAGTGAGGCACCTAGTAAGGCACCTTGTGAGGCACCTTGTGAGGCACCATGTGAGGCGCCTTGTGAGGCACCTTGTGAGGCACCTTGTGAGGCACCTTGTGAGGCACCTTGTGAGGCACCTTGTGAGGCACCTAGTAAGGCACCTTGTGAGGCACCTTGTGAGGCACCCTGTGAGGCACCTTGTGAGGCACCTTGTGAGGCACCTTGTGAGGCACCCTGTGAGGCACCTTGCGAGGCACCTTGTGAGGCACCCTGTGAGGCACCTTGTGAGACACCTTGTGAGACACCTTGTGAGACACCTAGTGAGGCACCTTGTGAGGCACCTTGTGAGGCACCTTGTGAGGCACCCTGTGAGGCACCTTGTGAGACACCTAGTGAGGCACCTTGTGAGACACCTAGTGAGGCACCTTGTGAGGCACCTAGTGAGGCACCTTGTGAGGCACCTTGTGAGACACCTAGTGAGGCACCTTGTGAGGCACCTTGTGAGGCACCTTGTGAGGCACCTTGTGAGGCACCTTATGAGGCACCTAGTGAGGCACCTTGTGAGGCACCTTGTGAGGCACCTTGTGAGGCACCTTGTGAGGCACCTTATGAGGCACCTAGTGAGACACCTTGTGAGGCACCATGTGAGGCACCTTGTGAGGCACCTTGTGAGGCACCTAGTGAGACACCTTGTGAGACACTTTGTGAGGCACCTTGTGAGGCACCATGTGAGGCACCTTGTGAGGCACCTTGTGAGGCACCTTGTGAGGCACCTAGTGAGGAACCTTGTGAGGCACCTTGTGAGGCACCTTGTGAGGCACCTAGTGAGGAACCTTGTGAGGCACCATGTGAGGCACCATGTGAGGCACCTTGTGAGACACCTTGTGAGGCACCTTGTGAGGCACCTTGTGAGGCACCTTGTGAGGCACCTTGTGAGGCACCTTGTGAGGCACCTTGTGAGGCACCTTGTGAGGCACCATGTGAGGCACCTTGTGAGGCACCTTGTGAGACACCTTGTGAGGCACCTTGTGAGACACCTTGTGAGGCACCTTGTGAGGCACCTTGTGAGGCACACTGTAAGACACCTTGTGAGGCACCTTGTGAGGCACCTTGTGAGGCACCTTGTGAGGCACCTTGTGAGGCACCTTGTGAGGCACCTTGTGAGGCACCTAGTGAGGCACCTTGTGAGGCACCTTGTGAGGCACCTAGTGAGGCACCTTGTGAGGCTCCTTGTGAGGCACCCTGTGAGGCACCTTGTGAGGCACCTTGTGAGGCACCTTGTGAGGCACCCTGTGAGGCACCTTGTGAGGCACCTTGTGAGGCACCCTGTGAGGCACCTTGTGAGACACCTTGTGAGACACCTTGTGAGACACCTAGTGAGGCACCTTGTGAGGCACCTTGTGAGGCACCTTGTGAGGCACCCTGTGAGGCACCTTGTGAGACACCTAGTGAGGCACCTTGTGAGACACCTAGTGAGGCACCTTGTGAGGCACCTAGTGAGGCACCTTGTGAGGCACCCTGTGAGGCACCTTGTGAGACACCTAGTGAGGCACCTTGTGAGACACCTAGTGAGGCGCCTTGTGAGGCACCTTATGAGGCACCTAGTGAGGCACCTAGTGAGGCACCTTGTGAGGCACCTTGTGAGGCACCTAGTGAGGCACCTTATGAGGCACCTAGTGAGGCACCTTGTGAGGCACCTTGTGAGGCACCTTGTGAGGCACCTTGTGAGGCACCTTATGAGGCACCTAGTGAGACACCTTGTGAGGCACCATGTGAGGCACCTTGTGAGGCACCTAGTGAGACACCTTGTGAGACACCTTGTGAGGCACCTTGTGAGGCACCATGTGAGGCACCTTGTGAGGCACCTTGTGAGGCACCTAGTGAGGCACCTTGTGAGGCACCATGTGAGGCACCTTGTGAGGCACCTTGTGAGGCACCTTGTGAGGCACCTTGTGAGACACCTTGTGAGGCACCTTGTGAGGCACCTTGTGAGGCACCTTGTGAGACACCTTGTGAGGCACCTTGTGAGGCACCTAGTGAGGCACCTTGTGAGGCACCTTGTGAGGCACCTTGTGAGGCACCTTGTGAGGCACCATGTGAGGCACCTTGTGAGGCACCTTGTGAGACACCTTGTGAGGCACCTTGTGAGGCACCTTGTGAGGCACCTTGTGAGGCACCTTGTGAGGCACCTTGTGAGGCACCTTGTGAGGCACCATGTGAGGCACCTTGTGAGGCACCTTGTGAGACACCTTGTGAGGCACCTTGTGAGGCACCTTGTGAGGCACCTTGTGAGGCACCTTGTGAGGCACCTAGTGAGGCACCTTGTGAGGCACCTTGTGAGGCACCTTGTGAGGCACCTAGTGAGGCACCTTATGAGGCACCTAGTGAGGCACCTTGTGAGGCACCTTGTGAGGCACCTTGTGAGGCACCTTATGAGGCACCTTATGAGGCACCTAGTAAGACACCTTGTGAGGCACCATGTGAGGCACCTTGTGAGGCACCTTGTGAGGCAGCTAGTGAGACACCTTGTGAGACACCTTGTGAGGCACCTTGTAAGGCACCATGTGAGGCACCTTGTGAGGCACCTTGTGAGGCACCTTGTGAGGCACCTAGTGAGGCACCTTGTGAGGCACCATGTGAGGCACCTTGTGAGGCACCTTGTGAGGCACCTTGTGAGGCACCTAGTGAGACACCTTGTGAGACACCTTGTGAGGCACCTTGTGAGGCACCTTGTGAGGCACCTTGTGAGACACCTTGTGAGGCACCTTGTGAGACACCTTGTGAGGCACCTTGTGAGGCACCTTGTGAGGCACCTTGTGATACACCTTGTGAGGCACCTTGTGAGGCACCTTGTGAGGCACCTTGTGAGGCACCTTGTGAGGCACCTTGTGAGGCACCTAGTGAGGCACCTTGTGAGGCACCTTGTGAGGCACCTTGTGAGGCACCTTGTGAGGCACCATGTGAGGCACCTTGTGAGGCACCTTGTGAGGCACCTTGTGAGGCACCATGTGAGGCACCTTGTGAGACACCTTGTGAGACACCTTGTGAGGCACCATGTGAGGCACCTTGTGAGGCACCTTGTGAGGCACCTTGTGAGGCACCTTGTGAGACACCTTGTGAGGCACCTTGTGAGGCACCATGTGAGGCACCTTGTGAGGCACCTTGTGAGGCACCTTGTGAGGCACCTTGTGAGACACCTTGTGAGGCACCTTGTGAGGCACCTTGTGAGGCACCTTGTGAGGCACCTTGTGAGGCACCTTGTGAGGCACCTTGTGAGACACCTTGTGAGGCACCTTGTGAGGCACCATGTGAGGCACCTTGTGAGGCACCTTGTGAGGCACCTTGTGAGGCACCTTGTGAGGCACCTTGTGAGGCACCATGTGAGGCACCTTGTGAGGCACCTTGTGAGGCACCTTGTGAGGCACCTTGTGAGGCACCTTGTGAGGCACCTTGTGAGACACCTTGTGAGGCACCTTGTGAGGCACCTTGTGAGGCACCTTGTGAGGCACCTTGTGAGGCACCTTGTGAGGCACCTTGTGAGGCACCATGTGAGGCACCTTGTGAGGCACCTTGTGAGGCACCTTGTGAGGCACCTTGTGAGGCAGGAGGGCTGCCTGCCCGCACCTGTAGCCCCGGCAGACATTTAATGCGTCACATTATTAACGGTTTCGACCAGTTCGTTAAGAATTTTTTTTATTTGTACAAATTCAATCATCGTAATATAATTTTCCTAATTCATTGTGGCGTGGGGCCAGGGAGCCAGTGTGTATGTACATGTTAGGCCTATATCGAGTTGTCCCTCCTGGGGGCCTATTTACTGCTAGGGGAATAGATGCATTAGGTGATAGGAAACGCGCCAAGTCGTTTCCGTCCGCCTGGGATTCGATCGCCTTATTCCCGATTGTGAGTTGAGAACGAACCCGACTGCACTACCAGGGGGGGGGGGTTCTGTGCAACGGCATAGAAACGATTAGGCAGAAACGTTTCTGGATAGACATTTAACAGTTGGATTCTTTTACGGATTGGCACAAGTATTAGCCGGGCTGCTAATCTCGAGTCGTCCAGCACCGGAGTCCCAAATCTCAATCCAATGAGATTATTCTCTTGACTTAAATCGAAACCAATTGTTAATCCCCTGTGTGAAGAGCTTCAGCTCTCAGAATCGTTCCTTTATAGAGACTTAGTCCACTATTGAATGGAGTCATAGGCAGTATATCCTCTTATCTTTTACGGTCTGTCTGAAACTAAGAGAAATATGTCGCTTCCCGTCTCACAGCAGCCAGTCATAGTAGACTTAGTCGCATCGCTTCTTGCTGATTGGTGTGATGTTTCTGGAAATGCTTTCCCAGGGGAAGTACGGGACACTCCACCATTTTACCATTCTTACTGACTACGTGTAGAGAGAAAACCTTGATTATTGGTTTGGAGAAACATTTAGCAGATTAAAATGGGAAATTTAATTTACTATTCAATTACATGATAAATTCTCATCGTTATCATAATGTGAACATTTTACAATATGTGTACATCTATTGTTGCATAGAAAAGTGTACATTTACACTGCTAATGTATTTCATAAAAGCATTACATTTGCACACACTTGCGTTCCAAGCGTAAAAGTGTCATACATTTAGTAGCAGGACGGTATTGTGATATTGCGAGGGCGAGTCTAGTTAGAATGTCGAAAAATAAATAAGTATTGTAAACCTTGGTATTTGTCAGAATTTTAAATAATATATCGTTGTTTTCATCGCCAGATTGGCCAATAGGTCATGTGGTCTCGTGATCACGACTCAGCCATGTATCGGTATGTCTTATTAAGGTGGAGTCTGTGGAGGCTGCGATCATTGTTGAGATGTGACAGAAGGTCATCTCGTCACTGGAACCATCCATACAGTTCATCTCGTGTCTGGAACCATCCATACAGTTCATCTCGTGTCTGGAACCATCCATACAGTTCATCTCATCACTGGAACCATCCATACAGTTCATCTCATCACTGGAACCATCCATACAGTTCATCTCATCACTGGAACCATCCATACAGTTCATCTCGTGTCTGGAACCATCCATACAGTTCATCTCTCTATCCACTCGAAGTAACTAATACATTTAACACACACGATTAATACAGCTATCACATACACGTAAACATGGAAGCCATAACAGCTCTCAGATATTGTTAAGTAAGTACAAAGTCAAGTTGGTTCATCGCTTCAGGAACCCATTGTGTCGTTGTGGAGTGTACGATAAACATCCTCTCTCTCTCTGATGTTAGTTAACATCCTGTTTCAGCATTTTAAAACATATCAAGAAAGTTTATTGAGGTAAATACTATAATATAATTTGTTTACGATTTGCTGCAAATTAACATAAGAATTTGGCAATGATTTTATCTACGAATGAATGATTAAGATTTGATAAGTGCAATTGTTTAATTATTAATTATCAGCTACTTTGGGTGAAATGTAGTCTTTTCGGGGAAATGTCCACTTAGTGGAAGAATGTCCACAATATAGAGGAATGTCCACTTACATATCTTCAGTCAATTCGCATCCCAAGGTGACAGTTAATTTCTCCACTGGATAGTCAGCAGTTATATTGCCTTCTCCGCCAAGGTTAAGGACCCCATGAAGGCATCCTCTCCTCTCTGGACACCGGTCACTTATCATACCTGCTGTACCCGCCACCACCGGCTTCTCTGGACACCGGTCACTTATCATACCTGCTGTACCCGCCACCACCGGCTTCTCTGGACACCGGTCACTTATCATACCTGCTGTACCCGCCACCACCGGCTTCTCTGGACACCGGTCACTTATCATACCTGCTGTACCCGCCACCACCGGCTTCTCTGGACACCGGTCACTTATCATACCTGCTGTACCCGCCAGCACCGGCTTCTCTGGACACCGGTCACTTATCATACCTGCTGTACCCGCCAGCACCGGCTTCTCTGGACACCGGTCACTTATCATACCTGCTGTACCCGCCACCACCGGCTTCTCTGGACACCGGTCACTTATCATACCTGCTGTACCCGCCAGCACCGGCTTCTCTGGACACCGGTCACTTATCATACCTGCTGTACCCGCCACCACCGGCTTCTCTGGACACCGGTCACTTATCATACCTGCTGTACCCGCCACCACCGGCTTCTCTGCCATATATTTTACACAATAAATTTGTGCTGGTTAATTTTACTTTTAAGTAAAATAGCATATATAACTAACTCGAGTTCCTCTTCTTTATCCCTCCAGACCCCACTCCCATGATCCCCCTCTCCTGCGATCCCCTTCTTCCACGATCTCTCTCTCCCACGATCCCCCTCTCCCACGATCCCCCTCTTCTTCGATCCCACGATCTCCCTCTCTCACGATTCCCTCTCCCACGATCCCCCTCTCCCACTAACCAGCTCCTCTAAACCCCTTCTCCATCAAATCCTGGTCCCCCGAAACCCGCTCTCCCTCTCCATGGAGCTCCTTCTCCCATCCCTCCCAGCCCCTCTCCGCCCCACGCCAGGCAGACCATTGCCAGCTTAATGAGCTCTAAGGTGTGTGCGTGTCTCGCCTTTCCATGTTTGTGGCTTCCCCAACAATAGACACATACATTCACGACCTCCACCCCACTGTGTGGAGGGGTGGAGGGCGTCACCTCCACCGTCCCCCCTTCCCCTGTAACCCCCTGCAACCCTCTGCAACCCCCCTGTAACCCTCCTGGAACCCCGTCATCGTCTTCCAGCGCTGCCTTCGGTTTCCATCAGCGAGTATAGTTGCTTTTGTTTTCGATTTCCGTGAGATTAAAATAAAAGTAAATTGTCGCTAACTTAAGAGAGAGGATTAAATGAGCAAAAATGTAAAAAATAGTTGATATTCTTAATAATTGGGAAATTGGTGCCTTTTCTTGCTCATAGTGCCGTTGTTTAGTCTTGCAATTATTACTGTTGCTGATAAACACATGTATGTGTTCACTAGGACCTCCAGGTCCCAAGTACACGTTCTTCAGGTCCTGTATATCACGCTGACAGTACTTGTTCACATGGTGCAGGCTAACTCTCCACAATGGTCAGCTTGTGGAGGCTAACTGTCCACAATGGTCAGCTTGTGGAGGCTAACTGTCCACAATGGTCAGCTTGTGGAGGCTAACTCTCCACAATGGTCAGCTTGTGGAGGCTAACTGTCCACAATGGTCAGCTTGTGGAGGCTAACTGTCCACAATGGTCAGCTTGTGGAGGCTAACTGTCCACAATGGTCAGCTTGTGGAGGCTAACTGTCCACAATGGTCAGCTTGTGGAGGCTAACTGTCCACAATGGTCAGCTTGTGGAGGCTAATTGTCCACAATGGTCAGCTTGTGGAGGCTAACTGTCCACAATGGTCAGCTTGTGGAGGCTAACTGTCCACAATGGTCAGCTTGTGGAGGCTAACTGTCCACAATGGTCAGCTTGTGGAGGCTAACTGTCCACAATGGTCAGCTTGTGGAGGCTAACTGTCCACAATGGTCAGCTTGTGAAGGCTAACTGTCCACAATGGTCAGCTTGTGGAGGCTAACTGTCCACAATGGTCAGCTTGTGGAGGCTAACTGTCCACAATGGTCAGCTTGTGGAGGCTAACTGTTCACAATGGTCAGCTTGTGGAGGCTAACTGTCCACAATGATCAGTTACAAACAGCTCATTATAGCTAGCTGGTGCTAGCAATCTGTCCAGGACAAGCAGGTAATACGAAATGTCCAGTATGGTCAGCTGGTACAAACAAAGGCTACTGAGAGGTTCGGCTCCGTGAACAAGTGGCCAAAGAACGCCCATGACGGTCAGTTGGTGGGAACAATGGTGGGTTGTCTGAGAAACTTGGAGAAGAAAATTCGGGTTTGTTGTCCTTTTCACCGTCGACTTTCACTCTGTGGAAGTGACCGTCTCCGATAAACAAAGAAAGTTTACCTTTCATGCTTCATATGCTCTCTCTCTCTCTCTGTGTCTCTGTCTCTGTCTCTGTCTCTCTCTCTCTCTCTCTCTCTCTCTCTCTCTCTCTCTCTCTCTCTCTCTCTCTCTGTCTCTGTCTCTGTCTGTCTGTCTGTCTCTCTCTCTCTCTCTCTCTCTCTCTCTCTCTCTCTCTCTCTCTCTCTCTCTCTCTCTCTCTCTCTCTCTCTCTCTCTCTCTCCTCCTCTCTCTCATTTTCCACACTCTCTCTCTCTGTCGACTTCTTAATGTGTAGTGCCTAGCAGATATCTAGCCGCCTGCTATCGCTGTATCTATCGATGATTTCCGTGATTTTTGTTAAGACTTATGGTATCGTTAACGATGCATAAGCAACAGGGCTCCATTAAGGAACATATAATCTCTTCCCACAACCAGACCATCACCAGAGAAGTCTTAACAAAACACACGGAAATCATCGATAGATACAGCGATAGCAGGCGGCTAGATATCTGCGAGGCACTACACATTAAGAAGTCGACACCAGCAATCAACAGCCAATTAATGCACAACTATATTCTACCCACTTCAAGACTCCGCACCAATATAAAAGCATCAAGAAATATGGGCCAATAGGCCCTTTGCAGTTACATCCATTCTTCCCTTTAATTTATAAAATATTATACCCATTGTTTCGTGTTCTGTCTTGTGTTGAAAGTTTGTTTTCACCTCATCCAAAACTGTTGTAACATATCACCTCACCCAAATGCAGGTATAAAAAATCGAAGCTGTTTAAACTCTGTTCAGTTATAGTTGTGTGTGTGTGTAAACTAAAGTCTTTGAAAATGTAATAAGTTTTACGAAACGCGATCAAGTGTCGTGTCAGACTAAAAATCAAAATGAATTTTGGAGAATTGATTTTTCAGTTACCATCAACAGTAAAAAAAAAATTAGAAACATTGAGAAAATTCGTGTTAGAATTATTAATCTTACTTTTTCGGTCATATTTAAATATATATATATATATATATATATATATATATATATATATATATATATATATATATATATATATATATATATATTATATATCTATATATATATATATATATATATATATATATATATATATATATATATATATATATATATATATATATATATATATATATATATGTCGTACCTAATAGCCAGAACGCACTTCTCAGCCTACTATTCAAGGCCCGATTTGCCTAATAAGCCAAGTTTTCATGAATTAATGTTTTTTCGTCTACCTAACCTACCTAACCTAACCTAACCTAGCTTTTTTTGGCTACCTAACCTAACCTTACCTATAAATATAGGTTAGGTTAGGTTAGGTAGGGTTGGTTAGGTTCGGTCATATATCTACGTTAATTTTAACTCCAATAAAAAAAAATTGACCTCATACATAGAGAAAAGGGTTGCTTTATCATTTCATAAGAAAAAAATTATAGTAAATATATTAATTCAGGAAAACTTGGCTTATTAGGCAAATCGGGCCTTGAATAGTAGGCTGAGAAGTGAGTTCTGGCTACTAGGTACGACATATATATATATTAGTATATTTTGGTAGCAGTCTTTCCTGTAGACATATATTATTAAATATGACCGAAAAAGTAAGATTAATAATTCTAACACGAATTTTCTCAATCTTTCGTACAATTCTTTTCACTGTTGGAGGTAATTCAAAAATCAATTCTCCAAAATTCCTTTTTTATTTCTAGTCTGACGCGACACGAGTGCGTTTCGTAAAGCTTATTACATTTTCAAAGACTTTAGTTTACAAATACACAACTGAATAGAACTTACACATCTCCGATTTTGTTTATATCTACATTTGAGTGAGGTGGATGGGGTGAGGTGGCATTAATAGGGTATTAATTTCATCAACACAAGACAGAACAAGAGGTGGCATTAATAGGGTATTAATTTCATCAACACAAGACTGAACACGAAACAATGGGTATTGAAATGGAAGTGATTGTAGAAAGCATATATATAGCTTTCTACAATCACTTCCATTTCAATACCCATTGTTTCGTGTTCTGTCTTGTGTTGATGAAATTAATACCCTATTAATGCCACCTCTTGTTCTGTCTTGTGTTGATGAAATTAATACCCTATTAATGCCACCTCACCCCATCCACCTCATTCAAATGTAGATATAAACAAAATCGGAGATGTGTAAGTTCTATTCAGTTGTGTATTTGTAAACTAAAGTCTTTGAAAATGTAATAAGTTTTACGAAACGCGCTCGTGTCGCGTCAGACTAGAAATAAAAATGAATTTTGGAGAATTGACTTTTAAATTACCTCCAACAGTGAAAAGAAATGTACGAAAGATTGAGAAAATTCGTGTTAGAATTATTAATCTTACTTTTTCGGTCATATTTAATAATATATATATATATATATATATATATATATATATATATATATATGCGAACAAGCCTGAATGGTCCCCAGGACAATATGCAACTGAAAACTCACCCCAGAAGTGACTCGAACCCATACTCCCAGATGCCACGCAACTGGTATGTACAAGACGCCTTAATCCACTTGACCATCACGACCAGGCATAATGAGGTGATAGCCGAGGCTATTTGAACCACCCCACCGCCGGCACTCGGATAGTAATCTTGGGCATAGCATTTTACCAAATCACCTCATTCTTTGGGGCACATTTGTGTTCCTCACGTGTGCCCCAAAGAATGAGGTGATTTGGTAAAATGCTATGCCCAAGATTACTATCCGAGTGCCGGCGGTGGGGTGGTTCAAATAGCCTCGGCTATCACCTCATTATGTCCGGTCGTGATGGTCAAGTGGATTAAGGCGTCTTGTACATACCAGTTGCGTGGCATCTGGGAGTATGGGTTCGAGTCACTTCTGGGGTGTGAGTTTTCAGTTATATATATATATATATATATATATATATATATATATTGTAGACATATATTATTAAATATGACCGAAAAAGTAAGATTAATAATTCTAACACGAATTTTCTCAATCTTTCGTACATTACGCTTCACTGTTGGAGGTAAATCAAAAATCACTTCTCCAAAATTCATTTTTATTTCTAGTCTGACGCGACACGGGCGCGTTTCGTAAAACTTATTACATTTTCAAAGACTTCACAAATACACAACTGATTAGAACTTGCGTTTCTCTGATTTTATATCTACATTTGAGTGAGGTGGGAAGGGTGATGTGGCATTAACACAAGACAGAACAATAGGGGATATTAATAGGGTATTAAAAGTATCAACACAAGACAGAACAGAAACAATGGGTATTGAATAGAAGTGTTTGTAGAAAGCCTATAGGTCCATATTTCTTGATGCTACTATATTGGAGCGGAGTCTTGAGGTGGGTAATGTACGAAAGATTGAGAAAATTCGTGTTAGAATTATTAATCTTACTTTTTCGGTCATATTTAATAATATATGTCTACAGGAAAGACTGCTACCAAAATATACTAATATATATATTGGTGTATACTGGCAGCAGGTTTTCTTTCAAACATGTTTCATTGAATATGACCGCATATTCTGTATTTATTATTTTCTGGTTTAGGGCTTCTATCCCTCTAACTATTTTCTTAGCATCAGGGCTTAATTGAAATAGGAGTTCTCCAAAACTCATTTTCGTACTTTTAAGGTGAAGAAAAGAAGTGATTTACTATAGAGTGTATTTACACTTATTTGTATAATTTGCACGACGTTTCGAATGAACCATGGAGGTTCGAAACGTCGTGCAAATTATACAAATAAGTGTAAATACACTCTATAGTAAATCACTTCTTTTCTTCACCTTAAAAGTACGAAAATGAGTTTTGGAGAACTCCTATTTCAATTAAGCCCTGATGCTAAGAAAATAGTTAGAGGGATAGAAGCCCAAAACCAGAAAATAATAAATACAGAATATGCGGTCATATTCAATGAAACATATATATATATATATATATATATATATATATATATATATATATATATATATATATATATATATATATATATATATATATATATATATATATATATATCTATATCTATCTATATATATATATATATATATATATATATATATATATATATATATGTGTATATATATATATATATATATATATATGTATATATATATATATATATATATATATATATATATATATATATATATATATATATATATATATATATGTATATATATATATATATATATATATATATATATATATATATATATATACGTATATATATATATATATATATATATATATATATATATATATATATATATATATATATATATATATATATATATATATATATATATGTATGCATATACGAACTTAAACAGAACAACATGTGTGGAAGCGTCAAAGAGTATGTATATATGAATGCTACACAGTATTCATCTATAGACATCCATATGTGGTGAAACACATGTGAAGAACCTCTCACACACTCACAGCTCCCTGACAAGAGGGAGCCAGCTTAGCTTAGCTGCCAACACCCACACATCGTGTCTGCAAGGCGGACAGCCCGCCTGCTTTCATACCTCTCACTGTATTTCCCACTTCTATACTTCCCTTCACCTATGCCTCTCCTTCCTCTTTACTCCCTCAAAAAAAAAAAAACTAGTAATTCTGTGGCGCGGGTTCGATTCCCGCACAAGGCAGAAACAAATGGG
Organism: Procambarus clarkii; assembly: GCF_040958095.1. Lineage (NCBI taxonomy): Eukaryota > Metazoa > Arthropoda > Malacostraca > Decapoda > Cambaridae > Procambarus > Procambarus clarkii. The sequence continues at coordinate 23,149,772 of NC_091187.1, forward strand.
CAGAGTTTCTTTCATCCTGAATGCCCCTGTTACCTAGCAGTAAATAGGTACCTGGGAGCTAGTCAGCTGTCACGGGCAGCTTCCTGGTGTGTGTGTGTGTGTGTATGTGGTATGGGAGAAAAAGTAGTTAGTAAACAGTTGATTGACAGTTGAGAGGCGGGCCGAAAGAGAAAAGCTCAACCCCCGCAAACACAACTAGGTAAATACACAGCCCTTGTACCAGACCACACAGCCCTTGTTCCACACAGCACAGCCCTTGTACCACACAAGGGCCCTTGTACGATGCAAAAATTGCGATGCAAAAATTATGAGAAGAATCAAAACAGATGAAGATAGACAGAGACTACAGGACGACCTGGACAAACTGGAGAAATGGTCTAGAAAATGGCTGCTAAAGTTCAACTCAGGAAAGTGTAATGTAATGAAATTAGGCGATGGGAGCAGAAGGCTGAACACAAGGTACCATCTGGGAGGTGAAATCCTACAAGAATCAAATAGACAGAAAGATCTGGGGGTCGATATCACACAGAACCTGTCCCCAGAGGCCCACATCAAAAGGATATCATCAGCGGCATATGCTAGACTGGCCAACATAAGAACTACCTTTAGAAACTTATGTAAGGAATCGTTCAGGATCCTGTATACCACTTAAGTAAGACCAATCCTGGAGTATGCAGATGCAGCCTGGAGTCCATACCTAGTTAAACACAAGACGAAGTTAGAGAAGATTCAGAGGTATGCCACCAGACTGGTCCCGGAACTGGAGGAATGAGTTACGAGGAAAGGGTAAGGGAGCTGAACCTCACAACCCTGGAAAACAGAAGAATAAGGGGAGACATGATAACGACCAACAAAATTCTCAGAGGAATTGACAGGGTGGACAAAGACAAACTCTTCAGCACGGGTGGAACACGAACAAGGGGACACAGGTGTAAACTTAGTACGCAGATGAGCCACAGAGACGTTAGAAAGAATTTTTCAGTGTCAGAGTAGTTAATATATGGAATGCATTAAGTACTATTGTGGTGGAGGCTGACTCAATACACAGTTTCAAATGTAGATATGATAGAGACCGATAGGCTCAGGAATCTGTACACCAGTTGATTGACAGTTGAGAGGCTGGACCAAAGAGCCAGAGCTCAACTCCCGCAAACACAACTAGGTGAGTACTAGGTGAGTACACAGCCCTTGTACCACACCACACAACCCTTGAACCCCACAACCCTTGTACCACACCACACAGCCCTTGTACCACACAGCACAACCTTTGTACCACACAGCCCTTGTACCACACCACACAACCCTTGTACCACACCTCACAACCCTTGTACCACACCACACAACCCTTGTACCACACAACCCTTGTACCACATCACACAGCCCTTGTACCACACAGCACAGCGCTTGTACCACACAACCCTTGTACCACACCATACAGCCCTTGGACCACACCACACAGCGCTTGTACTACACCACACAGCGCTTGTACTACACCACAACCCTTGTATCACACCACACAGCCCTTATACTACACCACAGCCCTTGTACCACACCACACAGCCATTATACTACACCACACATCCCTTGTACCACACCACACAGCCCTTATACTACACCACAACCCTTGTATCACACCACACAGCCCTTATACTACACCACAGCCCTTGTACCACACCACACGACCCTTGTACCACACCACACATCCCTTGTACCACACCACACAACCCTTGTACCACACCACACAACCCTTGTACCACACCACACAGCCCTTGTACCACACCACACAGCCCTTGTACCACACCACACAACCCTTGTACCACACCACACAACCCTTGTACCACACCACACAACCCTTGTACCACACCACACATCCCTTGTACCACACCACACAACCCTTGTACCACACCACACAACCCTTGTACCACACCACACAGCACAAACCCCACTGATCATCAATAATCCACATAAACGCTCCTCTTTTAAGATACATAAATTTATACGTAACTTTGATAAAGTGCCTTCATCCTCTGTAGGGTCAGAGGTCGAGCATGACGTCATGTACCTTCAGTAAAGAGGGCAGACCACATAGGTAGATGAGGTAAGGAGCCACATAGGTAGGTGAGGTAGGGAGCCACATAGGTAGATGAGGTAGGGAGCCACATAGGTAGGTGAGGTAGGGAGCCACATAGGTAGATGAGGTAGGGAGCCACATAGGTAGATGAGGTAAGGAGCCACATAGGTAGATGAGGTAGGGAGCCACATAGGTAGGTGAGGTAGGGAGCCACATAGGTAGGTGAGGTAGGGAGCCACATAGGTAGATGAGGTAGGGAGCCACATAGGTAGGTGAGGTTAGGAGCCACATAGGTAGATGAGGTAGGGAGCCACATAGGTAGATGAGGTAAGGAGCCACATAGGTAGATGAGGTAGGGAGCCACATTGGTAGGTGAGGTAGGGAGCCACATAGGTAGGTGAGGTAGGGAGCCACATAGGTAGATGAGGTAGGGAGCCACATAGGTAGGTGAGGTAGGGAGCCACATAGGTAGATGAGGTAGGGAGCCACATAGGTAGGTGAGGTAGGGAGCCACATAGGTAGATGAGGTAGGGAGCCACATAGGTAGGTGAGGTAGGGAGCCACATAGGTAGGTGAGGTAGGGAGCCACATAGGTAGGTGAGGTAGGGAGTCACATGGGTAGGTGAGGTAGGGAGCCACATAGGTAGATGAGGTAGGGAGCCACATAGGTAGGTGAGGTTAGGAGCCACATAGGTAGATGAGGTAGGGAGCCACATAGGTAGGTAAGGTAGGGAGCCACATAGGTAGGTGAGGTAGGGAGCCACATAGGTAGATGAGGTAGGGAGCCACATAGGTAGGTGAGGTAAGGAGCCACATGGGTAGATGAGGTAAGGAGCCACATAGGTAGATGAGGTAGGGAACCACAAAGGTAGGAGAGGTAGGGAGCCACATAGGTAGATGAGGTAGGGAGCTACATAGGCAGGTGAGGTAGGGAGCCACATGGGTAGATGAGGTAGGGAGCCACATAGGTAGGTGAGGTAGGGAGCCACATATGTAGGTGAGGTAGGGAGCCACATAGGTAGGTGAGGTAGGGAGCCACATAGGTAGATGAGGTAGGGAGCCACATAGGTAGGTGAGGTATGGAGCCACATAGGTAGATGAGGTAGGGAGCCACATAGGTAGGTGAGGTAGGGAGCCACATAGGTAGATGAGGTAGGGAACCACAAAGAGCGGTGGGATATAAAGAGCCTCAGCTTCGCTTCCCTTTTCCTGCTCTAATGAGGAAAAGATCTTGGCACACGTCCACCCCCGCGCTCTTCTGGAGCAAGAAATATCATAATCATTGCGGGTCGCGTTGCGGATCGCGTTGCGGATCGCGTTGTTGCATTGCGGGTCACATTGCGGGTCAGCTCTAGTCTGTCTCAGTCGAAGTACGGGTCACACTGCGGTTATTATTTGCTCTTGGGCGTCCATAATAGCTCCTGCCGGAGGGAGGCTGTGGACACCTTTTCTGGAATTCATAAAATTCCGCCTACACCCCACGACGTGCTTGACAAGTGACGCCACATGACAGGTGCGGACCGACGTGCTTGACAAGTGACACCACATGACAGGTGCGGACCGACGTGCTTGACAAGTGACACCACATGACAGGTGCGGACCGACGGGCTTGACAAGTGACGCCACATGACAGGTGCGGACCGACGTGCTTGACAAGTGACACCACATGACAGGTGCGGACCGACGGGCTTGACAAGTGACGCCACATGACAGGTGCGGACCGACGTGCTTGACAAGTGACATCACATGACAGGTGCGGACCGACGGGCTTGACAAGTGACGCCACATGACAGGTGCGGACCGACGTGCTTGACAAGTGACGCCACATGACAGGTGCGGACCGACGTGCTTGACAAGTGACACCACATGACAGGTGCGGACCGACGTGCTTGACAAGTGACACCACATGACAGGTGCGGACCGACGGGCTTGACAAGTGACGCCACATGACAGGTGCGGACCGACGTGCTTGACAAGTGACACCACATGACAGCTGCGGACCGACGTGCTTGACAAGTGACGCCACATGACAGGTGCGGACCGACGTGCTTGACAAGTGACACCACATGACAGGTGCGGACCGACGTGCTTGACAAGTGACACCACATGACAGGTGCGGACCGACGTGCTTGACAAGTGACGCCACATGACAGGTGCGGACTGACGGGCTTGACAAGTGACACCACATGACAGGTGCGGACCGACGGGCTTGACAAGTGACACCACATGACAGGTGCGGACTGACAGGCTTGACAAGTGACACCACATGACAGGTGCGGACCGACGTGCTTAACAAGTGACACCACATGACAGGTGCGGACTGACGGGCTTGACAAGTGACACCACATGACAGGTGCGGACTGACGGGCTTGACAAGTGACACCACATGACAGGTGCAGACTGACGGGCTTGACAAGTGACACCACATGACAGGTGCGGACCGACGTGCTTAACAAGTGACACCACATGACAGGTGCGGACTGACGGGCTTGACAAGTGACACCACATGACAGGTGCGGACTGACGGGCTTGACAAGTGACACCACATGACAGGTGCGGACCGACGGGCTTGACAAGTGACACCACATGACAGGTGCGGACCGACGGGCTTGACAAGTGACACCACATGACAGGTGCGGACTGACGGGCTTGACAAGTGACACCACATGCAGGAGAAGTAGGCAGCTGTTTACCGGTTCCTAATTATCGAATTGTTATAAATATGATTCCATAACACACTGACTTCGCTTCCTTGAACCACAGTTCCCGCCAGTAATCCTCGGTAGTGTTCTGTATAAGGTCAGTGTTAGGTCGCCAGCCTTTATACGCTGTGAAGATCAATACCTCTTCCTCGTCTCGTCTGATTTCACCGCTGCCTTATTTTGGCATGGGGGAAAAAAGCAAGCCGAACTTGGCTTTGAATCATACGTAGCAATAGTTTTTAGGATTGACGACTATTTAAGAGTCTGAGAATGGTTGGTACCATTCGATAAAGCTCCCCTGATTCCTGAGCCGTGCTGACGATGATATAATGACCAGAGTTATTACTAAAGAACAATTTTGCTGAAATACAAATTCTTATAAGCGTTTCATTCAAGTAACATCATGACGTTTGACTTTCGGTCCTGTAATTATGCCTTTTGACCGCATGTAGATGTTTTGACGAGTGTGTTTTGCGTGTTCCCTGCACCGTTCATTGGTGGACGTTGTCGCAAGGAGTTAAAGTTGATCCTGAGCAAAACTTAGCTTATATTTTTCAAGAGTCAGGTGACTTATATCAGGCAGTGCGTGTGCTTGCTGACCTGGGAGTCAGATGAAGGGACCCATCTATTGTACCTGGGAGTCAGACGGAGGGACCCATCTATTGTACCTGAGAGTCAGACGGAGGGACCCATCTATTGTACCTGGGAGTCAGACGAAGGGACCCATCTATTGTACCTGAGAGTCAGACGGAGGGACCCATCTATTGTACCTGGGAGTCAGATGAAGGGACCCATCTATTGTACCTGGGAGTCAGACGGAGGGACCCATCTATTGTACCTGAGAGTCAGACGGAGGGACCCATCTATTGTACCTGAGAGTCAGACGGAGGGACCCATCTATTGTACCTGAGAGTCAGACGGAGGGATCCATCTATTGTACCTGAGAGTCAGACGGAGGGACCCATCTATTGTACCTGAGAGTCAGACGGAGGGACCCATCTATTGTACCTGAGAGTCAGACGGAGGGACCCATCTATTGTACCTGAGAGTCAGACGGAGGAACCCATCTATTGTACCTGAGAGTCAGACGGAGGGACCCATCTATTATACCTGGGAGTCAGACGAAGGGACCCATCTATTATACCTGGGAGTCAGACGAAGGGACCCATCTATTGTACCTGGGAGTTGACTTTCAACGATGCATATGCAGACGATGAGTCCCAACAACGTGGTTAACGATACGATGACCAAACCACACACCACAAGATGAGGAGACGGCGACGTTTCGGTCCGTCCTGAACCATCGACTTGATAATGGTCCAGGACGGACCGAAACGTCGTCGTCTCTTCCTCTTCAATGATGCATTCCATTGCAACGATTCCAATTTGCACCTTGCCATAAATTTATATATTTATCAATAATTATAATAGCCAAACGTAAAACGTGTTGCAATCTATTAATGTTAATGACTGTGCATTACATCGTCAGTTTTTTTAATAAGTTTATTAATAAGATAAATATATTATAATAAATTATGTTGTATTATACAACATCGGAGCTGCACCAGGTAATGGTCCAGGATAGTCAACTATAGGTCTCCTTATGTCTTCTAACATCAACTTCCTGGGTAATATAATAGAGATAGGATCACTGGATTGTTACCAGAGTAGGCTAAACATGTATATGAGTTTGGGTGGATATAAATCAGAGCTGCCTCGTATGGGCCAATAGGCTTTTTACAGTTTCCTTGATTCTTAGGTTATGACTAAATCTACTGAAGACAACGTCAATCTCACCTTGTTAAATTATTATATGTATAAGAAAGTTCATATTATCAGCACGAATTAATATGAAATAGACTTATGGTCAGAGTGTATGATATATACAGTATATATATAGTACGATATATACAGCTGCTTATAGTGTTTGTAAATTCTGGCATAGAATCATTAAACAATCACATATGTGTCCTTGTGCAGGTCCTGTGGTGCTTCTGGTTTAGGTAAGTCACGCCGCCAGGAACCACTGCACTGTTCTTCATCTTCACAGGTAAGTGGTGAAGAGTTTTGTATAGGACCTGCAACTCCAGGCGAGTGGAGACGGACGGGGCCAGGCCTTGGACAGTGTTGGCAACCCGCAAATAGTCTCATGCTCTAGGTCCTGTCGAGCGTGAGAGTTATTCGTCACCTGAGCAGACAGTTGATTAAACAGGACGTCTAGAATGGCTTGCAGCGTAGACCACACTTGTATGAGACGGAAGAGGCATTGTTTGAAGTAGTTTTGTCACTGAGTAGCTCCAGATGGACAGGAGACAATGACGACGGCGAGGGAATTCCCTCAATGAAGGAGTTCGATGATGTCATCATTGACCAATGACGGAGGAGCGAGGACGTGACGTGGCGTGTGCAAAGGTTTTGTGATTGGTGGAAGACGTCACTTGCAAGTGTGAGGTCGGAGAGGTCACACGCAGCTCGTCACTACTCAGAGAAAGGCACAGTTCTAGTGTCTTGGTGAAGGAAGTACCGTGAACTGTGACAGAGACAAGTTCTATCAGGTAGAAGAGGGCGGTTGCGGTGTCAGCCTCGAGGCATTAGGAGCGTCGTTCAGACGCTAGCGATGGCGACTGGGCCTAGTAAACTTAGTGGTAAATCTAGTTGTAAACCTAGAAGTAGATTGTCGTATGTGAGGACCCGGTGACAGGTGAACCAAGGTTGGTGCCTGGGTCTGAACCTCACACTCAAGTCAGGAAAGGGAAAATTCGACAGTGGCAGTCGAGAGAAGATTTGTGGGCAACCTGTATGATAGTAAACCTCAGGCGCCATCTTGTTTTGTGGAGAAAGCGACATAGGAAAGTTTTGCGGTAAGAGTCTTTAGTTTCCTGTGTACAGTGAGAAGTGCTCAGTGATTTATAGTGATGCTTAGGGACCATAATTAGTCATGTATATAGTGATTATGAAATAATATTTAAGAATTGAGAGATAATAACATGAAAGAGGCGAGAGCGACGTATGCTCACTCGATGATGGTTGGTGCTCAACTGATGGAGCCTGACTACAGTGAGGCGGAATAGAGTGTGGCTTTGCCCGGAAGCGGGGGAATCCACTTCGCAGTTTGTGGGCGAGTCCACTTCGCAGTTGGCGGAGGAGTCCACTTCGCAGTTGGCGGGGGAGTCCACTTCGCAGTTGGCGGGGAAATCGCCTTTGCAGTTGGCAAGGGAGTCCACTTCGCAGTTGGCGGGGGAGTCCACTTCGCAGTTGGCGGGGGAGTCCACTTCGCAGTTGGTGGGCTAGTCCACTTCGCAGTTGGCGGGGGAGTCCACTTCGCAGTTGGCGGGGAAATCGCCTTTGTAGTTGGCAAGGGAGTCCACTTCGCAGTTGGCGGGGGAGTCCACTTCGCAGTTGGCGGGGGAGTCCACTTCGCAGTTGGCGGGGGAGTCCACTTCGCAGTTGGTGGGCTAGTCCACTTCGCAGTTGGCGGAGGAGTCCACTTCGCAGTTGGCAGGGGAGTCCACTTCGCAGTTGGCGGGGAAATCGCCTTTGTAGTTGGCAAGGGAGTCCACTTCGCAGTTGGCGGGGGAGTCCACTTCGCAGTTGGCGGGGGAGTCCACTTCGCAGTTGGTGGGCTAGTCCACTTCACAGTTGGTGGAGGAGTCCTCTTCGCAGTTGGCGGGGAAATCGACTTTGCAGTTGGCAAGGGAGTCCACTTCGCAGTTGGCGGAGGAGTCCACTTCACAGTTGGCAGGGGAGTCCACTTCGCAGTTGGCGGGGAAATCGACTTTGCAGTTGGCAAGGGAGTCCACTTCGCAGTTGGCGGGGGAGTCCACTTCGCGGTTGGCGGAGGAGTCCTCTTCGCAGTTGGCAGAGGAGTCCTCTTCGCAGTTGGCGGAGGAGTCCTCTTCGCAGTTGGCGGGGAAATCGACTTCGCAGTTGGCGGGGGAGTCCACTTCGCAGTTGGCGGGGGAGTCCACTTCGCAGTTGGCGGGGACGGCCAGATACCGCCAGCAGAGACGTGTGGAGAGGTTATAAGAGAGTTTTATTGAAGTTATTTTCTAGTTGTCTGTGGTGGTAGATTATTTTTGTTACGTGTTGAATTGCAAGTTAGTGTGTAGTAAGTAGCTGAGGAGAGATCGCACTCATTTGAGGAGCAGTTGTTAATGGTTCTTCTGCAGACCTGCAGGAGAATAATTCGCCAGGAGGGGGGGGGGATTATCTTACTTCGCTTTAGGATTAATCCGCAGTTGATCCACACGGATCGTTGGACATCTTTGATTGCTTGTTTAAAGATTCCATTATAATTGTATATACGTATATAGAGGGTGGTTCCTCATTGAGTTCCTCATTGAGCGCCTGGTGTTCTCAAGAGCCAGGCTCCGTCTTCCTTGTACTCACATGAGTAAAAGGCAAAATGCAGATTCACCACAGCTTGGGTGGTGAGGACCCCATCCCCTCCCTCTCCGGTGTTGGGCAGGTGAGACGCCATCACCTTCCTCTACCGTCACCTTCCTCTACCGTCACCTTCCTCTACCGTCACCTTCCTCTACCGTCACCTTCCTCTACCGTCACCTTCCTCTAGCGTCACTCTCCTCTACCGTCACCTTCCTCTACCGTCACCTTCCTCTACCGTCACCTTCCTCTACCGTCACCTTCCTCTACCGTCACCTTCCTCTACCGTCACCTTCCTCTACCGTCACCTTCCTCTACCGTTACCCTCCTCTACCGTCACTATCCTCTACCGTCACCTTCCTCTACCGTCACTCTCCTCTACCGTCACCTTCCTCTACCGTCACCTTCCTCTACCGTCACCTTCCTCTACCGTCACTCTCCTCTACCGTCACCTTCCTCTACCGTCACCTTCCTCTACCGTCACTATCCTCTACCGTCACCTTCCTCTACCGTCACCTTCCTCTACCGTCACCTTCCTCTACCGTCACCCTCCTCTACCGTCACTATCCTCTACCGTCACCTTCCTCTACCGTCACTCTCCTCTACCGTCACTCTCCTCTACCGTCACCTTCCTCTACCGTCACTTTCCTCTACCGTCACCTTCCTCTACCGTCACCTTCCTATACAATCACCCTCCTCTACCGTCACCTTCCTCTACCGTCACCTTCCTCTACCGTCACCTTCCTCTACCGTCACCTTCCTCTACCGTCACTCTCCTCTGCCGTCACTCTCCTCTGCCGTCACCTTCCTCTATCGTCACCTTCCTCTACCGTCACCTTCCTCTACCGTCACCTTCCTCTACCGTCACTCTCATCTACCGTCACCTTCCTCCACCGTCACCTTCATCTACCGTCACCCTCCTCTACCGTCACCTTCCTCTACCGTCACCTTCCTCTACCGTCACCCTCCTCTACCGTCACCTTCCTCTACCGTCACTATCCTCTACCGTCACCCTCCTCTACCGTCACCTTCCTCTCCCATCACCCTCCTCTACCGTCACCCTCCTCTACCGTCACCTTCCTCTACCGTCACCCTCCTCTACCGTCACCCTCCCTACCCTCTACCGTCACCCTTCCTCTACCGTCACCTTCCTCTACCGTCACCTTCCTCTACCGTCACCTTCATCTACCGTCACCTTCCTCTACCGTACCTTCATCTACCGTCCCTCCTCTACCTCCTTCCTCTACCGTCCATTCCTCTACGTCCACTTCTCTACCGTCACCTTCCTCTACCGTCACCTTCCTCTACCGTCACCTTCCTCTACCCGTCACCTTCCTCTACCGTCACCTCCTCTACCGTCACCTTCCTCTACCGTCCCTTCCTCTACGTCACCTCCTCTACCGTCACCTTCCTCTACCGTCACCCTTCCTCTACCGTCACCTTCCTCTACCGTCACCTTCCTCTACCGTCACCTTCCTCTACCGTCACCTTCCTCTACCGTCACCCTTCCTCTACCGTCACCTTCCTCTACCGTCACCTTCCTCTACCGTCACCTTCCTCTACCGTCACCTTCCTCTACCGTCACCTTCCTCTACCGTCACCTCCTCTACCGTCACCTTCCTCTACCGTCACCTTCCTTCTACCGTCACCCTTCCTCTACCGTCACCTTCCTCTACCGTCACCTTCCTCTACCGTCACCTTCCTCTACCGTCACCTCTCTACCGTCACCTCTCTACCGTCACCTTCCTCTACCGTCACCTTCCTCCTACCGTCACCTCTCCTCTACCGTCACCTTCCTCTACCGTCACCTTCCTCTACCGTCACCTTCCTCTACCGTCACCTTCCTCTACCGTCACCTCTCCTCTACCGTCACCTTCCTCTACCGTCACCTTCCTCTACCGTCACCTTCCTCTACCGTCACCTCCTCTACCGTCACCTTCCTCTACCGTCACCTTCCTCTACCGTCACCGTCACCTTCCTCTACCGTCACCTTCCTCTAACCGTCACCTTCCTACTACCGTCAACTTGCCTCTAACCGTCACTCGCCCTACATCACCCGTCTTACCGTCACCCTTCCTCTACCGTCACCTTCCTACTACCGTAACTGCCTCACGTCACCTTCCTACCGTTAGCACTCTCATCTAACCGTCACCTTCCTCCTTACCGTCACCCTGCCTCTACCAGTCACCTTCCTCTACCGTCACCCTCTTATACCGTCACCTTCTCTACCGTCACGTCTTCCTCTACCGTCACCTTCCTCGACCTGTCACTATCCTCTACACGTCACCCGCCTCTACCGTGCACCTTCCTCTACCGTCAACCCTCTTATGACAGTCACCTTGCCTCTAAACCGTAACCTTCCTCTACCGTCACTCGTCCTCTAACCTCACCTCTCTTATACCGTCACGCTTCCTCTACCCGTCATCATTCCTCTACCGTCACCCTTCCTCTACCGCTCACCTTCCATCTACCGTCACCCTCCTCTACCGTCACCTTCCTCTACCGTCACCTTCTCTACCGTCACATTCCTCTACTCACCTCCTCTACCGTCACCTTCCTCTACCGTCACCCTCTTATACCGTCACATTCCTCTACTGTCACCTTCCTCTACCGTCACCTTCGTCTACCGTCACCTTCCTCTACTGTCACCTTGCTCTACCGTCACCTTCGTCTACCGTCACCTTCCTCTACCGTCACCTTCCTCTTCTGTCACCTTCCTCTACCGTTACCTTCCTCTACCGTCACCCTCCTCTACCGTCACTATCCTCTACCGTCACCTTCCTCTACCGTCACCTTCCTCTACCGTCACCTTCCTCTACCGTCACTATCCTCTACCATCACCCTCTTATACCGTCACCCTCTTATACCGTCACCTTCCTCTACCGTCACCTTCCTCTACCGTCACCTTCCTCTACCGTCACCTTCCTCTACCGTCACCTTCCTCTACCGTCACCTTCCTCTACCGTCACCTTCCTCTACCGTCACCCTCCTCTACCGTCACTCTCCTCTACCGTCACCTTCCTCTACCGTCACCTTCCTCTACCGTCACATTCCTCTACCGTCACCCTCCTCTACCGTCACCTTCCTCTACCGTCACCCTCTTATACCGTCACATTCCTCTACTGTCACCTTCCTCTACCGTCACCTTCGTCTACCGTCACCTTCCTCTACTGTCACCTTGCTCTACCGTCATCTTCGTCTACCGTCACCTTCCTCTACCGTCACCTTCCTCTACTGTCACCTTCCTCTACCGTCACCTTTGTCTACCGTCACCTTCCTCTACCGTCACCTTCCTCTACCGTCACCTTCCTCTACCGTCACCTTCCTCTACCGTCACCTTCCTCTACCGTCACCCTCCTCTACCGTCACTATCCTCTACCGTCACCTTCCTCTACCGTCACCTTCCTCTACCGTCACCCTCCTCTACCGTCACCTTCCTCTACCGTCACCCTCTTATACCGTCACCTTCCTCTACCGTCACCTTCCTCTACCGTCACCTTCCTCTACCGTCACTATCCTCTACCATCACCCTCTTATACCGTCACCTTCCTCTACCGTCACCTTCCTCTACCGTCACCTTCCTCTACCGTCACCTTCCTCTACCGTTACCTTCCTCAACCGTCACCTTCCTCTTCCGTCACCCTCCTCTACCGTCACCTTCCTCTACCGTCACCCTCTTATACCGTCACCTTCCTCTACCGTCACCTTCCTCTACCGTCACCTTCCTCTACTGTCACTATCCTCTACCACCACCCTCCTCTACCGTCACCTTCCTCTACCGTCACCCTCTTATACCGTCACCTTCCTCTACCGTCACCTTCCTCTACCGTCACCTTCCTCTACCGTCACCCTCTTATACCGTCACCTTCCTCTACCGTCACCTTCCTCTACCGTCACCTTCCTCTACCGTCACATTCCTCTACCGTCACCCTCCTCTACCGTCACCTTCCTCTACCGTCACCCTCTTATACCGTCACATTCCTCTACTGTCACCTTCCTCTACCGTCACCTTCGTCTACCGTCACCTTCCTCTACTGTCACCTTGCTCTACCGTCACCTTCCTCTACCGTCACCTTCCTCTACCGTCACCTTCCTCTACCGTCACCTTCGTCTACCGTCACCTTCCTCTACCGTCACCTTCCTCTACCGTCACCTTCCTCTACCGTCACCTTCCTCTACCGTCACTTTCCTCTACCGTCACCCTCCTCTACCGTCACTATCCACTACCGTCACTATCCTCTACCGTCACCTTCCTCTACCGTCACCTTCCTCTACCGTCACCCTCCTCTACCGTCACCTTCCTCTACCGTCACCCTCTTATACCGTCACCTTCCTCTACCGTCACCTTCCTCTACCGTCACTATCCTCTACCATCACCCTCTTATACCGTCACCTTCCTCTACCGTCACCTTCCTCTACCGTCACCTTCCTCTACCGTCACCTTCCTCTACCGTTACCTTCCTCTACCGTCACCTTCCTCTACCGTCACCCTCGTATACCGTCACCTTCCTCTACCGTCACCTTCCTCTACCGTCACCTTCCTCTACTGTCACTATCCTCTACCATCACCCTCCTCTACCGTCACCTTCCTCTACCGTCACCCTCTTATACCGTCACCTTCCTCTACCGTCACCTTCCTCTACCGTCACCTTCCTCTACCGTCACCTTCCTCTACCGTCACCTTCCTCTACCGTCACCTTCCTCTACCGTCACCTTCCTCTACCGTCACCTTCCTCTACCGTCACCTTCCTCTACCGTCACCCTCCTCTACCGTCACCTTCCTCTACCGTCACCTTCCTCTACCGTCACCCTCCTCTACCGTCACCTTCCTCTACCGTCACCTTCCTCTACCGTCACTATCCTCTACCGTCACCTTCCTCTACCGTCACCTTCCTCTACCGTCACCTTCCTCTACCGTCACTATCCTCTACCGTCACCTTCCTCTACCGTCACCTTCCTCTACCGTCACCTTCCTCTACCGTCACTATCCTCTACCGTCACCTTCCTCTACCGTCACCTTCCTCTACCGTCACCGTCCTCTACCGTCACTATCTTCTACCGTCACCTTCCTCTACCGTCACCTTCCTCTACCGTCACCTTCCTCTACCGTCACCTTCCTCTACCGTCACCTTCCTCTACCGTCACTATCCTCTACCGTCACTATCCTCTACCGTCACCTTCCTCTACTGTCACCTTCCTCTACCGTCACCTTCCTCTACCGTCACTATCCTCTACCGTCACCTTCCTCTACCGTCACCCTCCTCTACCGTCACTATCCTCTACCGTCACCTTCCTCTACCGTCACCCTCCACTACCGTCACCCTCCTCTACCGTCACATTTCTCTACCGTCACCTTCCTCTACCGTCACCCTCTTATACCGTCACCTTCCTCTACTGTCACCCTCCTCTACCGTCACCCTCCTCTACCGTCACCTTCCTCTACCGTCACCTTCCTCTACCGTCACCCTCCTCTACCGTCACCTTCCTCTACCGTCACCTTCCTCTACCGTCACCCTCCTCTACCGTCACCTTCCTCTACCGTCACCTTCCTCTAACGTCACCCTCTTATACCGTCACCTTCCTCTACTGTCACCTTCGTCTACCGTCACCTTCGTCTACTGTCACCTTCCTCTACTGTCACCTTCCTCTACCGTCACCTTCGTCTACCGTCACCTTCCTCTACCGTCACCTTCCTCTACCGTCACCTTCCTCTACCGTCACCTTCGTCTACCGTCACCTTCCTCTACCGTCACTATCCTCTACCATCACCCTCCTCTACCGTCACCCTCTTATACCGTCACCCTCTTATACCGTCACCTTCCTCTACCGTCACCTTCCTCTACCGTCACCTTCCTCTACCGTCACCTTCCTCTACCGTCACCCTCTTATACCGTCACCCTCTTATACCGTCACCCTCTTATGCCGTCACCCTCTTATACCGTCACCCTCTTATACCGTCACCTTCCTCTACCGTCACCTTCCTCTACCGTCACCTTCCTCTACCGTCACCTTCCTCTACCGTTACCATCCTCTACCGTCACCCTCCTCTACTGTCACCTTCTGGCAGATCTATACTAGACTATCCCCACCAAGCCCAGAGACAAGAGTTACACCATACTATCCCACTGGGACTGAACCCCATTTATACCTATCTTAAGTTTCCTTTGTAATAACTAAGCCCTGTTTCATCTCAGGACGACCTCACCCAATGCCCTGCACGTCAGTCGTACGAGTCAGTCTTCCGAATAGTACACTATCAACGGCCACGGGCTCACCATAGCCCGTGCTTCTTGCAACATGGTTCCAGGTAGCAAATTTTTACCAACAACAATATATCAAAGGCTTTGCTGAGGTGAAATGTATCACATTCCTGTCCTCTGTCAACTACTTCAAATATAGAGAAGAAAGATATTAGTTACCAACGGCGAGCCATTTGTAAAACGACGTTGTGTGTATCTGATTAAACTTATGCTTTCCAAGCAGTAAACGCAAAGTTTTTGCAGTTATCAATTCTATCTATTTTCCAATAGACGTTTAGTTAATTGTCAGATAGTTCGGCGCAAGTGATCTATCTCCCCATCTTGGAAAACGGGACCACGTTTGCAACCCTCCATGATTTGGTACTCTGTTCGGTTATGTTGATTGATTCAGTCTGCAAGACAAGGGATAAGTTCATCTCTGCGTTCCTTAAGAACTCTGGGAAAATATTTCGTCTTGTTCTGCAGACTTGTTGGGCGTTAAACAAATAATGTGTATTTGTTTAATAACTTCCTCCCTGGTTACAACTAATCTATATAGGGAAGCAAATCGAATCAGATTTGCTACCATATTGCCAATCTAGTTTTCTCATTATATTTTGTAAGCATAAATTTATCCAAATTGGATCTTTTTTTGGTGTTTTAACCACTACAGATTTCACATTTGTAAATGCACATTAATGATACTATTTATAAGACACATCGAACACTTTAGGTAGGGCAGACGTAAATCAGTGTATTTATGTATTTGTGTACGTAGGCTAGATTAGCATTTTAAAAGCACTACAATCACCTTCTGTGGTTGATTGTTGAATAAATCACTGAACAATACGTTTACCAGATCTCTCACCCTGTCCATGGAGGACAGAAGAAAATGTACATGTTGGTTAGCATTGTAGATGTGTGGCCACGTCTGTGGTAGAAAATAATAATAATACAAAAATACAGATACAGCCTCTGCCATCATTTAAATTTACTATGTCAACACTACATAACCTCCGCCACTTTACAGAACCAGCATCTGGCATTACTACTGAAAAATCTCTGCTACCAAGAAAAAAAATGCCACTAGCAACCATTTGGGGGTGGACGGTAGAGCGACGGTCTCGCTTCATGCATGTCGGCGTTCAATCCCCGACCGTCCACAAGTGGTTATGCATCATCTCCCCCCCCCTCCACCCCTTCCCTTCCTAAATCCTTATCCTGGCCCCTTCCAAGTACTATATAGTGGTAATAGCTTGGCGTTTTCCCCTGATAGTTCCCACGCTCTGCCACCACCACAGAAACAATCACCAGTGCTACGACCACTACCAACACCACATAAACAACCACCACTGCCACCACCACAGAAACAATCAACACTGCCACCACCACAGAAACAAACACCACTGCCAACACCACAGAAACAAACACCACTGCCAACACCACTGCCACCACCACAGAAACAAACACCACTGCCAAAACCACCACTACCAACACCAGAGACACAACCACCACTGCCACCACCACAGAAACCACCACCACTGCCACCACCACAGAAACCACCACCACTGCCACCACCACAGACACAACCTCTGCCACCACCACCACTGCCACCACCACTGCCAGCACCACAGACACAACCACCACTGCCACCACCACTGCCACCACCACAGACACAACCACCACTGCCACCACTACAGACAAAACCACCACTGCCACCACCACAGAAACCACCACCACTGCCACCACCACAGACAAACCACCACAGAAAAAACACCACTGCCAGCACCACAGAAACAACCACCACTGCCACCACCACAGAAACAACCACCACTGCCAGCACCACAGAAAAAAACACCACTGCCAGCACCACAGAAACAACAACAACTGCCACCACCACAAACACTACCACCACTGCCACCACCACAAACACTACCACCACTGCCACCACCACAAACACTACCACCACTGCCACCACCACAGAAACAACCACTACTGCCAACACCACAGAAACAATCACCACTGCCACCACCTCAGAAAAAAACTCTGCCACCACCACTGACACAACCACAAATGCCACAACCACAGAAACAACCACCACTGCCAACACCACAGAAACAACCACCACAGAAAAAACCTCTGCCACCACCCGAGACACAACCACCACTGCCACCACCACAGACACGACCACCACTGCCACAACCACAGAAACAACAACCACTGCCACCACCACAGACACAACCACCACTGCCTTCACCACAGAAAAAACCTCTGCCACCACCACAGACATAACCACCACTGCCACAACCACAGAAACAACCACCACTGCCACCACCACAGACACAGCCACCACTGTTAACACCACAGGCAAAACCTCTGCCAACACGACAGAAACAACCTCTGCCAACACCAAAGAAACAACCACCACTGCCAACACCAAAGAATCAACCACCACTGCCACCACCACAGAAAGAACCACCACTGCCAACACCACAGACATAACCACCACTGCCAACACCACAGAAACAACCTCTGCTACCACCACAGACACAGCCACCACTGCCAACACCACAGAAACAACCACCATTGCCACCACCATAGACACAATCACCACTGTCACCACCACAGACACAACCACCACTGCCAACACAACAGAAACAATCACCACTGCCAACACCACAGAAACAACCACCACGGCCACCATCACAGACACAATCACCACTGCCACCACCACAGACACAACCACAACTGCCACCACCACAGAAACAATCACCACTGCCACCACCACAGAAACAATCACCACTGCCAACACCACAGAAACAACCACCACTGCCACCACCACAGAAACAATCACCACTGCCACAGAAACAATCACCACTGCCAACACAACAGAAACAATCACCACTTACACCACCACAGAAAAAAACCTCTGCCACCACCACTGACACAACCACCACTGCCACCACCACAGACACAACCACCACTGCCATCACCCCAGACACAACCACCACTGCGACCACCACAGAAACAACCACCACTGCCAACACCACAGAAACAACCACCACTGCCAACACCACAGAAACAACCACCACTGCCAACACCACAGACACAACCACCACTGCCTTCACCACAGACACAACCATCACTGCCACCACCACAGAAAAAACCTCTGCCACCACCACTGACACAACCACCACTGCCACCACCCGAGACACAACCACCACTGCCACCCCCACAGACACAACCACCACAGAAACAACCAACACTGCCACCACCACAGAAACAACCACCACTGCCACCACCACAGAAACAATCAACACATCCACCACCACAGAAACAACCACCACTGCCACCGCCACAGACACAACCTCTGCCACCACAGACACAACCACCACTGCCACCACCACCACTGCCACCACCACCACTGCCAACACCACAGAAACAATAACCACTGCTACCACCACAGAAACAAACATCACTGCCAACACCACAGACACAACCACCACTGCCACCACCACAGAAACAAACACCACTGCCAACACCACAGACAAAACCATCACGGCCAACACCACAGACACAATCACCACTTCCACCACCACAGACACAACCTCTGCCACCACCACCACTGCCACCACCACTGCCAGCACCACAGACACAACCACCACTGCCACCACCACTGCCAGCACCACAGACACAACCACCATCACAGACACAACCACCACTGCCACCACCACAGAAACAACCACCACTGCCAGCACCACTGACATCACCACAAACACTACCACCACTGCCACCACCACAAACACTACCACCACTGCCACCACCACAAACACTACCACCACTGCCACCACCACAGAAACATCCACTGCTGCCAACACCACAGAAACAATCACCACTGCCACCACCTCAGATACAACCACCACTGCCACCACTACAGACAAAACCACCACTGCCACCACCACAGAAACGATCTGTGCCACCACCACAGAAACAACCACCACTGCCACCACCACAGAAACAACCATACTGCCACCACCACAAACACAACCACCACTGCCACCACCACAAACACTACCTCCACAGCCACCACCACAAACACTACCACCACTGCCATCACCACCACTGCCACCACCACTGCCAGCACCACAGACACAACCACCACTGCCACCACCACAGAAACAACCACCACTGCCACCACCACAGACACAACCACCACTGCCACCACCACAAACACTACCACCACTGCCACCACCACAAACACTACCACCACTGCCACCACCCCAAACACTACCGCCACTGTCACCACCACAGAAACAACCACTACTGCCAACACCACAGAAACAATCACCACTGCCACCACCTCAGAAAAAACTCTGCCACCACCACTGACACAACCACCAATGCCACCACCACAGACACAACCACCTCTGCCACCACTACAGAAACAACCACCACTGCCAACACCACAGAAACAACCACCACTGCCAACACCACAGACACAACTACCACTGCCAACACCACAGAAACACTCACCTCTGCCACCACTACAGACACAACCACCACTGCCACCACCACAGACAAAACCACCACTGCCACAACCACAGAAACAACAACCACTGCCACCACCACAGACACAACCACCACTGCCTTCACCACAGAAAAAACCTCTGCCACCACCACAGACACAACCACCACTGCCACAACCACAGAAACAACCACCACTGCCACCACCACAGACACAGCCACCACTGTTAACACCACAGGCAAAACCTCTGCCAACACCACAGAAACAACCTCTGCCAACACCAAAGAAACAACCACCACTGCCAACAACAAAGAATCAACCACCACTGCCACCACCACAGAAACAATAACCACTGCTACCACCACAGAAACAAACATCGCTGCCAACACCACAGACACAACCACCACTGCCACCACCACAGAAACAAACACCACTGCCAACACCACAGACAAAACCATCACGGCCAACACCACATACACAACCACCACTGCCACCACCACAGACACAACCACCACTGCCACAACCACAGAAACAACCACCACTGCCACCACCACAGACACAGCCACCACTGTTAACACCACAGGCAAAACCTCTGCCAACACCACAGAAACAACCTCTGCCAACACCAAAGAAACAACCACCACTGCCAACAACAAAGAATCAACCACCACTGCCACCACCACAGAAACAATAACCACTGCTACCACCACAGAAACAATAACCACTGCTACCACCACAGAAACAAACATCACTGCCAACACCACAGACACAACCACCACTGCCACCACCACAGAAACAAACACCACTGCCAACACCACAGACAAAACCATCACGGCCAACACCACATACACAACCACCACTGCCACCACCACAGACACAACCACCACTGCCACAACCACAGAAACAACCACCACTGCCACCACCACAGACACAGCCACCACTGTTAACACCACAGGCAAAACCTCTGCCAACACCACAGAAACAACCTCTGCCAACACCAAAGAAACAACCACCACTGCCAACACCAAAGAATCAACCACCACTGCCACCACCACAGAAACAATAACCACTGCTACCACCACAGAAACAAACATCACTGCCAACACCACAGACACAACCACCACTGCCACCACCACAGAAACAAACACCACTGCCAACACCACAGACAAAACCATCACGGCCAACACTACAGACACAACCTCTGCCACCACCACCACTGCCACCACCATTGCCAGCACCACAGACACAACCACCACTGCCACCACCACTGCCAGCACCACAGACACAACCACCATCACAGACACAACCACCACTGCCACCACCACAGAAACAACCACCACTGCCAGCACCACTGCCAGCACCACAAACACTACCACCACTGCCACCACCACAAACACTACCACCACCACAGAAACATCCACTGCTGCCAACACCACAGAAACAATCACCACTGCCACCACCTCAGATACAACCACCACTGCCACCACTACAGACAAAACCACCACTGCCACCACCACAGAAACGATCTGTGCCACCACCACAGAAACAACCACCACTGCCACCACCACAGAAACAACCATACTGCCACCACCACAAACACAACCACCACTGCCACCACCACAAACACTACCTCCACAGCCACCACCACAAACACTACCACCACTGCCATCACCACCACTGCCACCACCACTGCCAGCACCACAGACACAACCACCACTGCCACCACCACAGAAACAACCACTACTGCCACCACCACAGACACAACCACCACTGCCACCACCACAAACACTACCACCACCACAAACACTACCACCACTGCCACCACCACAAACACTACCACCACTGTCACCACCACAGAAACAACCACTACTGCCAACACCACAGAAACAATCACCACTGCCACCACCTCAGAAAAAACTCTGCCACCACCACTGACACAACCACCAATGCCACCAACACAGACACAACCACCTCTGCCACCACTACAGAAACAACCACCACTGCCAACACCACAGAAACAACCACCACTGCCAGCACCACAGACACAACTACCACTGCCAACACCACAGAAACACTCACCTCTGCCACCACTACAGACACAACCACCACTGCCACCACCACAGACACAACCACCACTGCCACAACCACAGAAACAACCACCACTGCCAACACCACAGAAACAACCACCACTGCCACCACCACAGAAAAAACCTCTACCACCACCACAGACACAACCACCACTGTCACCACCACAGAAAAAACCTCTGCCACCACCCGAGACACAACCACCACTGCCACCACCCCAGACACAACCACCACTGCCACAACCACAGAAACAACCACCACTGCCACCACCACAGACACAGCCACCACTGTTAACACCACAGGCAAAACCTCTGCCAACACCACAGAAACAACCTCTGCCAACACCAAAGAAAGAACCACCACTGCCAACACCAAAGAATCAACCACCACTGCCACCACCACAGAAAGAACCACAACTGACAACACCACAGACATAACCACCACTGCCAACACCATAGAAACAACCTCTGCTACCACCACAGACACAGCCACCACTGCCAACACCACAGAAACAACCACCACTGCCAACACCAAAGAATCAAGCACCACTGCCACCACCATAGACACAATCACCACAGTCACCACCACAGACACAACCACCACTGCCAACACAGCAGAAACAATCACCACTGCCAACACCACAGAAACAACCACCACGGCCACCACCACAGACATAATTACCACTGCCACCACCACAGAAACAATCACCACTGCCAACACCACAGAAACAACCACCACTGCCACCACCACAGAAACAATCACCACTGCCACAACCACAGAAACAATCACCACTGCCAACACAACAGAAACAATCACCACTGCCAACACCACAGAAACAATCACCACTGCCACCACCACAGAATAAACCTCTGCCACCACCACTGACACAACCACCACTGCCACCACCACAGACACAACCACCACTGCCATCACCCCAGACACAACTACTACTGCCACCACCACAGAAACAACCACCACTGCCAACACCACAGAAACAACCACCACTGCCACCACCACAGACACAACCACCACTGCCTTCACCACAGACACAACCATCACTGCCACCACCACAGAAAAAAATCTCTGCACCACTACTGACACAACGACCACTGCCACCACCCGAGACACAACCACCACTGCCACCCCCACAGACACAACCACCACTGCCACCACCCGAGACACAACCACCACTGCCAACACCACAGAAACAACCACCACTGCTAGCACCACAGAAACAACCACCACTGCCAACACCACAGAAACAACCACCACTGCTAGCACCACAGAAACAACCACCACTGCCAACACCACAGAAACAACCACCACTGCCAACACCACAGAAACAACCACCACTGCCACCACCACAGACACAACCACCACTGCCACCACCACAAACACTACCACCACTGCCACCACCACAAACACTACCACCACTGCCACCACCCCAAACACTACCGCCACTGTCACCACCACAGAAACAACCACTACTGCCAACACCACAGAAACAATCACCACTGCCACCACCTCAGAAAAAACTCTGCCACCACCACTGACACAACCACCAATGCCACCACCACAGACACAACCACCTCTGCCACCACTACAGAAACAACCACCACTGCCAACACCACAGAAACAACCACCACTGCCAACACCACAGACACAACTACCACTGCCAACACCACAGAAACACTCACCTCTGCCACCACTACAGACACAACCACCACTGCCACCACCACAGACAAAACCACCACTGCCACAACCACAGAAACAACAACCACTGCCACCACCACAGACACAACCACCACTGCCTTCACCACAGAAAAAACCTCTGCCACCACCACAGACACAACCACCACTGCCACAACCACAGAAACAACCACCACTGCCACCACCACAGACACAGCCACCACTGTTAACACCACAGGCAAAACCTCTGCCAACACCACAGAAACAACCTCTGCCAACACCAAAGAAACAACCACCACTGCCAACAACAAAGAATCAACCACCACTGCCACCACCACAGAAACAATAACCACTGCTACCACCACAGAAACAAACATCACTGCCAACACCACAGACACAACCACCACTGCCACCACCACAGAAACAAACACCACTGCCAACACCACAGACAAAACCATCACGGCCAACACCACATACACAACCACCACTGCCACCACCACAGACACAACCACCACTGCCACAACCACAGAAACAACCACCACTGCCACCACCACAGACACAGCCACCACTGTTAACACCACAGGCAAAACCTCTGCCAACACCACAGAAACAACCTCTGCCAACACCAAAGAAACAACCACCACTGCCAACAACAAAGAATCAACCACCACTGCCACCACCACAGAAACAATAACCACTGCTACCACCACAGAAACAAACATCACTGCCAACACCACAGACACAACCACCACTGCCACCACCACAGAAACAAACACCACTGCCAACACCACAGACAAAACCATCACGGCCAACACCACATACACAACCACCACTGCCACCACCACAGACACAACCACCACTGCCACAACCACAGAAACAACCACCACTGCCACCACCACAGACACAGCCACCACTGTTAACACCACAGGCAAAACCTCTGCCAACACCACAGAAACAACCTCTGCCAACACCAAAGAAACAACCACCACTGCCAACACCAAAGAATCAACCACCACTGCCACCACCACAGAAACAATAACCACTGCTACCACCACAGAAACAAACATCACTGCCAACACCACAGACACAACCACCACTGCCACCACCACAGAAACAAACACCACTGCCAACACCACAGACAAAACCATCACGGCCAACACTACAGACACAACCACCACAGACACAACCTCTGCCACCACCACCACTGCCACCACCATTGCCAGCACCACAGACACAACCACCACTGCCACCACCACTGCCAGCACCACAGACACAACCACCATCACAGACACAACCACCACTGCCACCACCACAGAAACAACCACCACTGCCAGCACCACTGCCAGCACCACAAACACTACCACCACTGCCACCACCACAAACACTACCACCACCACAGAAACATCCACTGCTGCCAACACCACAGAAACAATCACCACTGCCACCACCTCAGATACAACCACCACTGCCACCACTACAGACAAAACCACCACTGCCACCACCACAGAAACGATCTGTGCCACCACCACAGAAACAACCACCACTGCCACCACCACAGAAACAACCATACTGCCACCACCACAAACACAACCACCACTGCCACCACCACAAACACTACCTCCACAGCCACCACCACAAACACTACCACCACTGCCATCACCACCACTGCCACCACCACTGCCAGCACCACAGACACAACCACCACTGCCACCACCACAGAAACAACCACTACTGCCACCACCACAGACACAACCACCACTGCCACCACCACAAACACTACCACCACCACAAACACTACCACCACTGCCACCACCACAAACACTACCACCACTGTCACCACCACAGAAACAACCACTACTGCCAACACCACAGAAACAATCACCACTGCCACCACCTCAGAAAAAACTCTGCCACCACCACTGACACAACCACCAATGCCACCAACACAGACACAACCACCTCTGCCACCACTACAGAAACAACCACCACTGCCAACACCACAGAAACAACCACCACTGCCAACACCACAGACACAACTACCACTGCCAACACCACAGAAACACTCACCTCTGCCACCACTACAGACACAACCACCACTGCCACCACCACAGACACAACCACCACTGCCACAACCACAGAAACAACCACCACTGCCAACACCACAGAAACAACCACCACTGCCACCACCACAGAAAAAACCTCTACCACCACCACAGACACAACCACCACTGTCACCACCACAGAAAAAACCTCTGCCACCACCCGAGACACAACCACCACTGCCACCACCCCAGACACAACCACCACTGCCACAACCACAGAAACAACCACCACTGCCACCACCACAGACACAGCCACCACTGTTAACACCACAGGCAAAACCTCTGCCAACACCACAGAAACAACCTCTGCCAACACCAAAGAAAGAACCACCACTGCCAACACCAAAGAATCAACCACCACTGCCACCACCACAGAAAGAACCACAACTGACAACACCACAGACATAACCACCACTGCCAACACCATAGAAACAACCTCTGCTACCACCACAGACACAGCCACCACTGCCAACACCACAGAAACAACCACCACTGCCAACACCAAAGAATCAAGCACCACTGCCACCACCATAGACACAATCACCACAGTCACCACCACAGACACAACCACCACTGCCAACACAGCAGAAACAATCACCACTGCCAACACCACAGAAACAACCACCACGGCCACCACCACAGACATAATTACCACTGCCACCACCACAGAAACAATCACCACTGCCAACACCACAGAAACAACCACCACTGCCACCACCACAGAAACAATCACCACTGCCACAACCACAGAAACAATCACCACTGCCAACACAACAGAAACAATCACCACTGCCAACACCACAGAAACAATCACCACTGCCACCACCACAGAAAAAACCTCTGCCACCACCACTGACACAACCACCACTGCCACCACCACAGACACAACCACCACTGCCATCACCCCAGACACAACTACTACTGCCACCACCACAGAAACAACCACCACTGCCAACACCACAGAAACAACCACCACTGCCACCACCACAGACACAACCACCACTGCCTTCACCACAGACACAACCATCACTGCCACCACCACAGAAAAAAATCTCTGCACCACTACTGACACAACGACCACTGCCACCACCCGAGACACAACCACCACTGCCACCCCCACAGACACAACCACCACTGCCACCACCCGAGACACAACCACCACTGCCAACACCACAGAAACAACCACCACTGCTAGCACCACAGAAACAACCACCACTGCCAACACCACAGAAACAACCACCACTGCTAGCACCACAGAAACAACCACCACTGCCAACACCACAGAAACAACCACCACTGCCAACACCACAGAAACAACCACCACTGCCACCACGACAGACACAACCACCACTGCCACCACCCGAGACAGTACCACCTCTGCCAACACCACAGAAACAACCACCACTGTCACCGCCACAGAAACAACCACCACTGCCAACACCATTGCATAACTATGACCATATTATGACGAAGATCAAATAGACTTCGTGATGGGACTTTGAATCCAAATGATGTCGTCTGACATCATTTGGATGCCAGAGAAGAGCGATGGTATATTGCCTAGTACTTTGGGGATATATTTCTCCCCAAAGCACTTTATTATTTATTCCTCTTTTTGGGGATGCCTTTAGTGGGCTTTTTTGTATATATTTCAAACTCTCAATTCTTAAGGTATTCTGATTGGAATTTGGGTAATTTGATGAATTAGTTGTATACTGTACCGAGTAAAGATTATGTTCGAATTTGTCTTTCCCTAGTGACCGTTATATTAGCTGTTGGAACAAAAGCGTTTTAGAGTTACGGTGTTAGGAAAATATCTCAACACTTGACTTAAAATCTGTTCACCATTACGAATTTACCTTAGTGGCAGGCATTATACTTAGTGGCAGGCATTATACTTAGTGGCAGGCATTATACTTAGTGGCAGGCATTATACTTAGTGGCAGGCATTATACTTAGTGGCAGGCATTATACTTAGTGGCAGGCATTATACTTAGTGGCAGGCATTATACTTAGTGGCAGGCATATGTATTTACGGGCATAGCTATGAACCTCTAGTGGCATTTTATTAAATTAATTAACAATAATAATTTATATTTGAGAGGTAATTTGTTAACATTTAACAATGCTTAAATTGTTTTTATTCAACTCAGATAAGTCATAGAGCACACACTTCCGACACACTTCACTTCCATGTCTGGTTTTTGTTCCAATATAAATTTGAATTTTTCTAAGCTTTATGTAACTTTTAATTTAAACTATAAACTAATATATAGTTTATATAAATATACTTTATATGTAGTTTATATATATTATATAAACTAATATATAGTTTATATAAACTTAAACTAATATATAGCAACAATTTCATCACTTTACATAATATTTGATAAACAATGCAAGTATTTGGGTCATAAATATGTAAATTTTGCATTTTGCATCACATATTAGTTTACACGAAAGTAAAGCAAATAATGTGTGTTTCAACGAAACGCAACATTTAGCGGCAGGCAAAACAAAGAAAATAAGAAAAAAAAGGAAAATAATTCGGGAGAGTAAATTATTCAACTTTCCACTTGAAGAAGAACAAAAAATATGTGAGTTTCGTTCCAAGATCTATAGATCTAACACTTCCGGTTATAGCCGATAAGACGTGTCTCCGAAGAAAACGGCTTCCAAAGTTATACTAATATCAATAAACAATTTTGTAAACCAAACAAAAACTAGTTTACTCTTAAGCTTCAAAAATAGCACTGTTCATTTGCTGTACAATTAAATATAGCAATGTGGGGAGGCTTTTAAATGTTAATAATTTATATATATATATATATATATATATATATATATATATATATATATATATATATATATATATATATATATATATATATATATATATGTTTCATTGAATATGACCGCATATTCTGTATTTATTATTTTCTGGTTTAGGGCTTCTATCCCTCTAACTATTTTCTTAGCATCAGGGCTTAATTGAAATAGGAGTTCTCCAAAACTCATTTTCGTACTTTTAAGGTGAAGAAAAGAAGTGATTTACTATAGAGTGTATTACACTTATTTGTATAATTTGCACGACGTTTCGAACCTCCATGGTTCATTCTCAAGTGAACAGATCTTACAATACTAGTTGATTTTATACCCGCATTAGGTCAGGTGATAATACAATGAAGGTGAAAACATGGGGGGATACATAAGGGATAAATGTGAGGTGAAACATAGAGGCTGCAGAAGGCTTATTGGCCCATACGAGGCATCTCCTATCTAAACACAAAGATTAATCCAGTGTAATTGGCCTGTTATGTTGGACATTGTCTTCTGTGTTAGCATCGATATGTTCTTGTCTTGTCCTTACTCTCATGGTGGGTAGAGTAAATAGTTCCGTGATTTGGGTGTTCATGGTAGGTCGCTCTATTCTTATGTGAATTGCCTCAAGAATTTGTAATCTTCTTGAATCTTGGGTTTTGTCTATTATGCAAGTATTCTTGTTCAACATTTCTCTTGTTAGAGTAATGTCATGGGCTTGTCTCATGTGATTCCTAGGGGCACCAGATTGAAGATGGCATGTCAAACGCCTCGTCAGCTTGGTCGACGTCATACCTATGTACTTACATTGAAGGTTACATCCTTCGTGGGGGCAAGTGTACATGTATACAACGCTTGACTGCTGTAGAGGGTTCTCTGTCGGCTTCGGGCTGTTTTTGATAAGGAGTTCGGAAGCTTTCTTGGTTTTGTAGAATATTATCAGGTTTATGTTTTGGTTAGGAGTAGTGCTTTTTACTCCTTTACGGATTATTTCTTTCATTATTCTTTCCTCTTTTATATGTTCACTGTGCATGGTTGATTTGTAATATAATTTTATTGGGGGTGTTGTGGTTTCTGTTCTAGGTTCTGAATTATACCAACGGTCCAAGTGTCTTCTTATAGCAGCGTTTATTTCCGCGTTGCTATATCCGTTGTTCACCAATACCTGAGTTACTCTTTCAAACTCTCTACTCACGTTGCTCCATTCAGAGCAGTGGGTAAGCGCTCGACGAATATAAGCATTGAGAACACTGGCTTTGTATCTTTGGGGGCACTCACTTCTACCGTTCAGGCATAATCCTATGTTGGTGGGCTTGGTATATACGTTGGTGCTTAAAGAGGTTCCTGTTTTTGTTATTAGTACATCCAAGAATGGCAGACTGTTATTTTCACTATTTTCATGTGTAAATCGGAGTACTGACTCTCTCTCTAGGTGTCTTTTTAGGTCAATTAGTTCATCTGAGTCTTTTACTATTACGAATATGTCATCTACATAACGGCAGTATACAGTTGGTTTTTGTCTGCTACTGAAGACCCTATCTTCGATGGTTCCCATATAAAAATTAGCAAATAAAACTCCTAAGGGGGAGCCCATTGCTACTCCGTCTATTTGTAAATACATGTCTCCTTGTGGACTGATGAAAGGGGCTTCCTTTGTACATGCTTCGAGAAGACTTTTCAAGTGTGGCTCAGGTATGTCTAATTTGGGGGTGCTCTCGTCTCTGTATACTCTGTCCAGTATCATTCCTATGGTTGTGTCGACTGGGACGTTGGTAAATAGGGATTCAACGTCCAGGGAAGCGATGATTCCATCGGGCTGGGTAGATTTGATCAATTCTAGGAAATCTGCTGATGATTGTAGACTAAACTTACTTGGAGTGTATGGAGTTAGGAGTTCATTGAGTTTCTTTGCCAGGTGATAAGTTGGGGTTGGTATTTGGCTGATTATAGGGCGTAGTGGGTTACCTGGTTTATGCGTCTTAACATTGCCGTAGGCATATCCTAAGCCATAGTCGCCTTGAAGTTTATTGAAATGCACACTACCTTTCTTTGCGTTGATTGCTGTAATTGTTTTGTTTACTTTCCGCTTAAGGTCTTCTACGGGGTTCCTTGTGATTCGTTGAAATTTGGAGTCGTCACTTAGGATGTCGCTGATTTTGTTCATGTATTCATGGGTAGGAATCAATACATATGCTGCTGTTTTGTCGGCTTTTCTTATTGTTACGTCTTTCAGATTTTTTAGTTGTTTCGCTGCTTCTTTGAGTCGTGGGGTTAAGATTGTAGACGAATATGTTCCTCGTTTTTTCCCTGCTTCTGCAAGTAGTTCAGCTTGAAGTGTGTCAGTGGTGATGACTTTTTTGTTGTCTTCTAGCTTATGGATATCGTCCACAAGCATTTCGATTTCCAGGCGTTTTTGATGCATCTTTGGTTTAGATAAGAATTGACAATTTAGACCAAGATTTAAGAGGTCTCGTTGGTCCTGGGTAAGATCATAAGAAGTCAGGTTAAAGTAGCCATCTTTAGGACGAGGGATTTTTAGCTGTCCACCGTTTAGGGATGTTAACTTACGGAGTGTCTTTGTTTCTACAAGAGTTTTATGTTGTTGTTTCAGGTTAAATAGTTCACTGTTGATGGTTTGCTTGAGTTGGATAGGGATGTCGTACTGGGTCCATTTGTTTAACAGATGCTCCGCCTGCTCTATAAACGTTTGGAGGGCTTCCTTCTTCTTGTTTAGTTGATGCCGAATGAGCTCTTTCCTATACCTATAGGTAAACTCTGTATTGCGGACTGCTGGGTCATGTGGGTTTATATTGGTGTATACTGGCAGCAGGTTTTCTTTCAAACATGTTTCATTGAATATGACCGCATATTCTGTATTTATTATTTTCTGGTTTAGGGCTTCTATCCCTCTAACTATTTTCTTAGCATCAGGGCTTAATTGAAATAGGAGTTCTCCAAAACTCATTTTCGTACTTTTAAGGTGAAGAAAAGAAGTGATTTACTATAGAGTGTATTACACTTATTTGTATAATTTGCACGACGTTTCGAACCTCCATGGTTCATTCTCAAGTGAACAGATCTTACAATACTAGTTGATTTTATACCCGCATTAGGTCAGGTGATAATACAATGAAGGTGAAAAAATGGGGGGATACATAAGGGATAAATGTGAGGTGAAACATAGAGGCTGCAGAAGGCTTATTGGCCCATACGAGGCATCTCCTATCTAAACACAAAGATTAATCCAGTGTAATTGGCCTGTTATGTTGGACATTGTCTTCTGTGTTGGCATCGATATGTTCTTGTCTTGTCCTTACTCTCATGGTGGGTAGAGTAAATAGTTCCGTGATTTGGGTGTTCATGGTAGGTCGCTCTATTCTTATGTGAATTGCCTCAAGAATTTGTAATCTTCTTGAATCTTGGGTTTTGTCTATTATGCAAGTATTCTTGTTCAACATTTCTCTTGTTAGAGTAATGTCATGGGCTTGTCTCATGTGATTCATGTGTCTCTCACCTGGCAAAGAAACTCAATGAACTCCTAACTCCATACACTCCAAGTAAGTTTAGTCTACAATCATCAGCAGATTTCCTAGAATTGATCAAATCTACCCAGCCCGATGGAATCATCGCTTCTCTGGACGTTGAATCCCTATTTACCAACGTCCCAGTCGACACAACCATAGGAATGATACTGGACAGAGTATACAGAGACGAGAGCACCCCCAAATTAGACATACCTGAGCCACACTTGAAAAGTCTTCTCGAAGCATGTACAAAGGAAGCCCCTTTCATCAGTCCACAAGGAGACATGTATTTACAAATAGACGGAGTAGCAATGGGCTCCCCCTTAGGAGTTTTATTTGCTAATTTTTATATGGGAACCATCGAAGATAGGGTCTTCAGTAGCAGACAAAAACCAACTGTATACTGCCGTTATGTAGATGACATATTCGTAATAGTAAAAGACTCAGATGAACTAATTGACCTAAAAAGACACCTAGAGAGAGAGTCAGTACTCCGATTTACACATGAAAATAGTGAAAATAACAGTCTGCCATTCTTGGATGTACTAATAACAAAAACAGGAACCTCTTTAAGCACCAACGTATATACCAAGCCCACCAACATAGGATTATGCCTGAACGGTAGAAGTGAGTGCCCCCAAAGATACAAAGCCAGTGTTCTCAATGCTTATATTCGTCGAGCGCTTACCCACTGCTCTGAATGGAGCAACGTGAGTAGAGAGTTTGAAAGAGTAACTCAGGTATTGGTGAACAACGGATATAGCAACGCGGAAATAAACGCTGCTATAAGAAGACACTTGGACCGTTGGTATAATTCAGAACCTAGAACAGAAACCACAACACCCCCAATAAAATTATATTACAAATCAACCATGCACAGTGAACATATAAAAGAGGAAAGAATAATGAAAGAAATAATCCGTAAAGGAGTAAAAAGCACTACTCCTAACCAACACATAAACCTGATAATATTCTACAAAACCAAGAAGACTTCCGAACTCCTTATCAAAAACAGCCCGAAGCCGACAGAGAACCCTCTACAGCAGTCAAGCGTTGTATACATGTACACTTGCCCCCACGAAGGATGTAACCTTCAATGTAAGTACATAGGTATGACGTCGACCAAGCTGACGAGGCGTTTGACATGCCATCTTCAATCTGGTGCCCCTAGGAATCACATGAGACAAGCCCATGACATTACTCTAACAAGAGAAATGTTGAACAAGAATACTTGCATAATAGACAAAACCCAAGATTCAAGAAGATTACAAATTCTTGAGGCAATTCACATAAGAATAGAGCGACCTACCATGAACACCCAAATCACGGAACTATTTACTCTACCCACCATGAGAGTAAGGACAAGACAAGAACATATCGATGCCAACACAGAAAACAATGTCCAACATAACAGGCCAATTACACTGGATTAATCTTTGTGTTTAGATAGGAGATGCCTCGTATGGGCCAATAAGCCTTCTGCAGCCTCTATGTTTCACCTCACATTTATCCCTTATGTATCCCCCCATGTTTTCACCTTCATTGTATTATCACCTGACCTAATGCGGGTATAAAATCAACTAGTATTGTAAGATCTGTTCACTTGAGAATGAACCATGGAGGTTCGAAACGTCGTGCAAATTATACAAATAAGTGTAATACACTCTATAGTAAATCACTTCTTTTCTTCACCTTAAAAGTACGAAAATGAGTTTTGGAGAACTCCTATTTCAATTAAGCCCTGATGCTAAGAAAATAGTTAGAGGGATAGAAGCCCTAAACCAGAAAATAATAAATACAGAATATGCGGTCATATTCAATGAAACATGTTTGAAAGAAAACCTGCTGCCAGTATACACCAATATATATATATATATATATATATATATATATATATATATATATATATATATATATATATATATATATATATATATATATATATATATATATATATATATATAGACATATGTCGTACCTAGTAGCAAGAACGCACTTCTCAGCCTACTATGCAAGGCCCGATTGAATTGAAAAATCAATTCTCCAAAATTCATTTTTATTTCTAGTCTGATGCGACACTTGAGCGCATTTCGTAAAACTTATTACATTTTCAAATTCTTTAGTTTACAAACACACAACTGAAACTGAACAGAGCTTACACATTTTCGAGTTTATATCTACATTTAGGTGAGGTGGATGAGGTGAAAACAAACTTTCAACAATGGGTATTGAATGGGTTCAAACTGAATTTGAACACAAACTTGAATTCAAACACAAGACAGAACACGAAACAATGGGTATTGAATGGAAGTAATTGTAGAAAGCCTATTGATCCATAGGTCCATAGGAAACGAAGGAGGAGACCAGTGTTGACGAGACCTCATCGTGGAGAGTAGTGAAAGACAGGGGTCTTAAGAAGACCTTGACAAGGCCGCCTACAGACGCCCTAAGGACGGCAAATTCATTTGCCGTGTTGGAGGACGAGTGCTGTAGTGCGCCTGCAGCGAGGAAATCAGCGAGGAACGACGGAGCGCAGGCCGCTCAGAAAGTTAAGACGGTACCGAAGCGAATTTTGGTTGAGGGAGATTTCCAGGTGAGGTATTTAGACAGAACATTTTGTGCCAGAGATAGGGGGAACAGATTAAGGGTTTGCTATCCGGGAGCTGGAATTGGTGATATTGTTGAAAACATGAATGATATTATGACGGGAAATGGGAACAAACCCATTATATGTATTAGTGCAGGGGGTAATGATGTTCGGCGAGTTAGGAGTGAGGAACTAATACAGAGATTTAGGACAGCCATTGAATTAGTTAGGAGCAAGGGAGGAATCCCGATCATATGTGGCATTCTTCCAAGAAAGGGAGTGGGAAATGAATGGATGTCGAGGGCACTTGGTGTCAATTGCCGGCTGGAAAGATATTGCAAATCAAATGCAATATCTTTCATAGACAACTGGGAACACTTCTATGGAAGAAATGAAATGTATGCTCGTGATGGGGTGCATCTATCGAGGGCTGGGGTTGTTGCTGTTGCGAACTCGTTGGAACCAGTGGTTAGAGGTGTTTGTTTGGGTTTAAACTGTTAGTAGATAGTGGTATGGGAATTGATTTGGAGGAAGGAGGTAATAAAAGTATGTGTTCGTGGGAGAAAAGAATTGGCAAAATGATCAGGGAAAGAAAAGGGCCTCAAAATAACAATTCACTTAGGATATATTACACTAACAGTAGAAGTCTAAGAAATAAAATTAACGAATTAAATGCTCTTGTCTGCACAGAAAAAATAGATATTATTGCACTTACCGAAACGTGGATGAATGTAGAAAATAGAGAACTATTAGCTGAATATCAGATAAATGGATTTAAACTATTTCACACAGATAGATATATTAGACGAGGAGGGGGAGTAGCCATATATGTTAGGGACAATTTGAAATGTAGTCTCAAAGAGGGAATCAAAACTGAGCCACACCCAGAAACTATTTGGATAGAATTAAACGAAAAAGCAAATAATATTATAATAGGAGCTATATATAGGCCACCAAATTTAGACAGAATGGAAGCAAAGCATCTATGGGATGAAATATCTAGAGCATCTAGATCTAACAGTATTTATGTCGTGGGTGACTTTAATTTTAGTGGAATAAACTGGGTGAACAAAACAGGGAATAGTGAAGCAGAAGATTTTCTAGAATTAATTGACGATTGCTTTCTTACGCAACACATTAAGGAACCAACGCGGGAAAATAATATTTTAGATTTAGTGTTAACTAACAGGGAAACACAAATTAATGACATCGAAATAGGGAGTGAGCTAGGGAACAGTGATCACAAAGTTATCAGATTTAGCATAGAATGGAATAGACCTGTAGGAGAAAATTCTGTTAAAGTGCCAGATTTTCGAAAAGCTGATTTTAATAGCCTAAGAATTTTTTTGGGTTAAATAGATTGGAAAGTCTTGGTTCTGGGGTGTTGGCCGGTCTTAGAGCGAGACATGAACCCAGCGACAGGTGACGTAAAAGGGGATTTCGAAGTGGATTTAATATATAACGTATTTAAGAATATTCTAAACAAAGCACAGGAACGTAGTATACCATACAAATTGAATAGATCGAATACTAATGACCCAAAGTGGATAACAAATAATTTAAAGAACCTTATAGGTAAAAAGAGAGCTTGGTACAAAAGGATTAAGAATGGGGAAGTCAGGTTAGAACAGGAATTCATACAACTGGTTAGAAATGTTAAAAAAGAGATTAGGAAAGCAAAAAAAACTATGAAGTTCGCATAGCAGAGCAAGCAAAGTCAAATCCTAAAGGTTTTTTTTCAGTTATATCGAACCAAGACTAGGGAAAGGATAGGTCCATTAAAATCTGAGACAGGTCAAATAACGGATAATGACAAGGAGATGAGTAGTATTTTTAACAAATATTTTATATCTGTATTTACTAAAGAAGAACTTAACAATATGCCTTCAGCCGAACAAGTCTATGTGGGTGGGGATGAGGACAGGTTGACTAGTTTAGCAGTTACCAGGGAGGATGTAATTAAACAATTAGAAAAACTAAAACCAAACAAATCCCCAGGGCCGGATGAAGTGTTTGCCAGGGTGCTTAAAGAATGCAAAGAGCAGCTTTCCGAGCCACTGTCTACCATATTTAATAAATCAATAGAGTCAGGCAGAGTGCCAGAGTCATGGAAGGTAGCTAATGTGGTACCAATTTTTAAGAAAGGAGACAGATCACTTGCGTCAAACTATCGGCCAATTAGCCTAACGTCTATTGTGGGAAAGTTACTTGAATCAATAATTGCAAATACATTTCGTCTCCCTCTTGAAAAACATAAATTAATAAATGAGTCGCAACATGGTTTTACAAATGGCCGTTCATGTTTAACAAATTTGCTAACTTTTTATTCCAGCATAGTTGAGGCAGTTGATAGTGGAAAGGATTGTGATGTTGTGTACCTTGACTTTAGCAAAGCTTTTCATACAGTGCCACATGAAAGACTAATTAAAAAAATAGAAGCTCATGGTATTGGGGGTGCTATATTAACTTGGATTAGGGCATGGCTATTCCAAAGGAAACAGAGAGTTAGTATAAATGGGGTTAAGTCAGAGTGGGATAATGTTGTTAGTGGAGTACCTCAGGGCTCTGTCCTGGGACCTCTGTTGTTTATAATATATATAAATGATTTAGATTCAGGTTTGAGTAGCAACATTTGCAAATTTGCCGATGATACGAAAATCGGTAGGGAAATTAATTCGGAGGAGGACTCACTGTCACTTCAAGTTGATCTAGATAGGGTTTTGAAATGGTCAAAGGATTGGCAGATGCAGTTTAATGCTGATAAATGTAAAGTTCTGAGGCTAGGTAATGATGATAGAGTTACAAGATACGAGCTAGATGGTGTTGAGATTGCGAAGTCGGATTGCGAAAGGGATCTGGGAGTTATGATTAGTAAGAATTTAAAACAAAAGGATCAATGCATGAATGTTCGTAATAAGGCGAATAGGACATTGGGATTTATTAATCGAAGCGTTAGTAACAAGACACCTGCTGTGGTTCTTAAGCTATATCTTGCTCTGGTTAGGCCCCATTTAGATTATGCAGTTCAGTTTTGGTCGCCGTATTATAGAATGGATATAAATTCACCTGAACGTGTCCAACGTAGGATGACTAAGTTAATTCCTCAAATTAGAAATCTTTCATATGAAGAAAGATTAACAAAGCTTAAGTTGCATTCACTGGAAAGGCGAAGAGTTAGGGGTGACATGATAGAGGTTTACAAGTGGATGAATGGACATAACAGGGGGGATATTAAAAGGGTATTAAAAATATCAACACAAGACAGAACACGAAACAAGGGGTATAAATTGGATAAGTTTAGATTTAGGAAAGACTTGGGTAAATACTGGTTCAGTAACAGGGTTGTTGATTTGAGGAACCAATTGCCGTGTAACGTGGTGGAGGTGGTGTCCCTCGATTGTTTCAAGCGCGGGTTGGAGAAGTATATGAGTGGGATTGGGTGGTTATAGAATAGGAGCTGCCTCGTATGGGCCAATAGGCCTTCTGCAGTTACCTTTGTTCTCATGTTCTTATATTTCATGATGCTTCTATATTGGAGCGGAGTCTTGAAGTGGGTAGAATATAGTTGTGCATTAATTGGCTGTTGATTGCAGGTGTTGACTTCTTGATGTGTAGTGCCTCGCAGACGTCAAGCCGTCTGCTATCGCTGTATCTTTCGATGATTTCTGTGTTGTTTGCTAAGATTTCTCTGGTGATGGTTTGTTTGTGGGAAGAGATTATATGTTCCTTAATGGAGCCCTGTTGCTTATGCATCGTTAAACGCCTGGAAAGAGATGTTGTTGTCTTGCCTATATATTGTTTTTTTTTAGGCTTACAGTCCCCAAGAGGGCATTTGAAGGCATAGACGACGTTGGTCTCTTTTAAAGCGTTCTGCTTTGTGTCTGGAGAGTTTCTCATTAGTAGGCTGGTCGTTTTTTCTGGTTTTATAGTAAATCGTCAGTTGTATCCTCTGATTTTTGTCTGTATGGATAACGTTTCTACTGACAATATCTTTCAGGACTCTTTCCTCCGTTTTATGGGCTGTGGAAAAGAAGTTCCTGTAAAATAGTCTAATAGGGGGTATAGGTGTTGTGTTAGTTGTCTCTAAAAAAAAAAAAATTGGAGAATTGATCTTTGAATTACCATCAACAGTGAAAAGAAATGTAAGAAAGATAGAGAAAATTCGTGTTAGAATTATTAATCTTACTTTTTCGGTCATATTTATTAATATATATATATATATATATATATATATATATATATATATATATATATATATATATATATATATATATATATATATATATATATATATATATGTCGTACCTAGTAGCCAGAATGAACTTCTCAGCCTACTATGCAAGGCCCGATTTACCTAATAAGCCAAGTTTTCCTGAATTAATATATTTTCTTTAATTTTTTTCTTATGAAATGATAAAGCTACCCATTTCATTATGTATGAGGTCATTTTTTTTATTGGAGTTAAAATTAACGTAGATATATGACCGAACCTAACCAACCCTACCTAACCTAACCTAACCTATCTTGTTAGGTTAGGTTAGGTAACCGAAAAAGTTAGGTTAGGTACGTTAGGTAGTCGAAAAAACATTAATTCATGAAAACTTGGCTTATTAGGCAAATTGGGCCTTGCATAGTAGGCTGAGAAGTGCGTTCTGGCTACTAGGTACGATATACGATATATATAAGAACATAAGAACATAAGAACAAAGGTAACTGCAGAAGGCCTATTGGCCCATACGAGGCAGCTCCTATTCTATAACCACCCAATCCCACTCATATACTTGTCCAACCCGTGCTTGAAACAATCGAGGGACCCCACCTCCACAATGTTACGCGGCAATTGGTTCCACAAATCAACAACCCTGTTACTGAACCAGTATTTACCCAAGTCTTTCCTAAATCTAAACTTATCCAATTTATATCCATTGTTTCGTGTTCTGTCCTGTGTTGATACTTTTAATACCCTATTAATATCCCCCCGGTTATGTCCATTCATCCACTTGTAAACCTCTATCATGTCACCCCTAACTCTTCGCCTTTCCAGTGAATGCAACTTAAGCTTTGTTAATCTTTCTTCATATGAAAGATTTCTAATTTGGGGAATTAACTTAGTCATCCTACGCTGGACACGTTCAAGTGAATTTATATCCATTCTATAATATGGCGACCAAAACTGAACTGCATAATCTAAATGGGGCCTAACTAGAGTTAGGCCCCATTTAGATTATATATATATATATATATATATATATATATATATATATATATATATATATATATATATATATATGTCGTACCTAGTAGCCAGAACTCACTTTTCAGCCTACTATGCAAGGCCCGATTTGCCTAATAAGCCTAGTTTTCATGAATTAATGTTTTTTCGACAACCTAACCTACCTAACCTAACCTAACCTAACGTTTTCGGCTACCTAACCTAACCTAACCTATAAAGATAGGTTAGGTTAGGTTAGGTAGGGTTGGTTAGGTTCGGTCATATATCTACGTAAATTTTAACTCCAATAAAAAAAAATTGACCTCATACATAATGAAATGGGTAGCTTTATCATTTCATAAGAAAAAAATTAGAGAAAATATATTAATTCAGTAAAACTTGGCTTATTAGGCAAATCGGGCCTCGCATAGTAGGCTGAGAAGTGAGTTCTGGCTACTAGGTACGACATATATATATATATATATATATATATATATATATATATATATATATATATATATATATATATATATATATATATATATATATATATATATATATATAAATATATATATATATATATATATATATATATATATATATATATATATATATATATATATATATATGTCGTACCTAGTAGCCAGAACTCACTTCTCAGCCTACTATTCAAGGCCCGATTTGCCTAATAAGCCAAGTTTTCCTGAATTAATATATTTACTATAATTTTTTTCTTATGAAATGCTAAAGCAACCCTTTTATCTATGTATGAGGTCAATTTTTTTTATTAGAGTTAAAATTAACGTAGATATATGACCGAACCTAACCAACCCTACCTAACCTAACCTAACCTATATTTATAGGAAAGGTTAGGTTAGGTAGCCAAAAAAAGCTAGGTTAGGTTAGGTTAGGTAGGTTAGGTAGACGAAAAAACATTAATTCATGAAAACTTGGCTTATTAGGCAAATCGGGCCTTGAATAGTAGGCTGAGAAGTGCGTTCTGGCTATTAGGTACGACATATATATATATATATATATATATATATATATATATATATATATATATATATATATATGTCGTACCTAATAGCCAGAACGCACTTCTCAGCCTACTATTCAAGGCCCGATTTGCCTAATAAGCCAAGTTTTCATGAATTAATGTTTTTTCGTCTACCTAAGCTACCTAACCTAACCTAACCTAGCTTTTTTTGGCCACCTAACCTAACCTTACCTATAAATATAGGTTAGGTTAGGTTAGGTAGGGTTGGTTAGGTTCGGTCATATATCTACGTTAATTTTAACTCCAATAAAAAAAAATTGACCTCATACATAGAGAAAAGGGTTGCTTTATCATTTCATAAGAAAAAAATTATAGTAAATATATTAATTCAGGAAAACTTGGCTTATTAGGCAAATCGGGCCTTGAATAGTAGGCTGAGAAGTGAGTTCTGGCTATTAGGTACGACATATATATATATACATATATATATATATATATATATATATATATATATATACATATGTCGTACCTAGTAGCCAGAACGTCGTACTCGGCCTACTATGCAAGGCTCGATTTGCCTAATAAGCCAAGTTTTCCTGAATTAATATATTTTCTCTAATTTTTTTCTTATGAAATGATAAAGCTACCCATTTCATTATGTATGAGGTCAATTTTTTTTTATTGGAGTTAAAATTTACGTAGATATATGACCGAACCTAACCAACCCTACCTAACCTAACCTAACCTATCTCTATAGGTTAGGTTAGGTTAAGTAGCCGAAAAAGTTAGGTTAGGTTAGGTACGTTAGGTAGTCGAAAAAACATTATTTCAAGAAAACTTGGCTTATTCGGCAAATTGGGCCTTCCATAGTAGGCTGAGAAGTGCGTTCTGGCTACTAGGTATATATATATATATATATATATATATATATATATATATATATATATATATATATATATATATATATATATATATATATATATATATATATATATAAATATATATATATATATATATATATATAAATATATATATATATATATATATATATATATATATATATATATATGTCGTACCTAATAGCCAGAACGCACTTCTCAGCCTACTATTCAAGGCCCGATTTGCCTAATAAGCCAAGTTTTCATGAATTAATGTTTTTTCGTCTACCTAACCTACCTAACCTAACCTAACCTAGCTTTTTTTGGCTACCTAACCTAACCTTACCTATAAATATAGGTTAGGTTAGGTTAGGTAGGGTTGGTTAGGTTCGGTCATATATCTACGTTACTTTTAGCTCCAATAAAAAAAAATTGACCTCATACATAGAGAAAAGGGTTGCTTTATCATTTCATAAGAAAAAAATTATAGTAAATATATTAATTCAGGAAAACTTGGCTTATTAGGCAAATCGGGCCTTGAATAGTAGGCTGAGAAGTGAGTTCTGGCTACTAGGTACGACATATATATATATATATATATATATATATATATATATATATATATATATATATATATATATATATATATATATATATATATATATATGTCGTACCTAGTAGCCATAACGCACTTCTCAGCCTACTATGCAAGGCCCGATTTGCCTAATAAGCCAAGTTTTCATGAATTAATTGGTTTTCGACTACCTAACCTACCTAACCTAACCTAACCTATCTTTTTCGGCTACCTAACCTAACCTAACCTATAAAGATTGGTTAGGTTAGGTTAGGTAGGGTTGGTTAGGTTCGGTCATATATCTACGTTAATTTTAACTCCAATAAAAAAAATTGACCACAAACATAATGAAATTGGTAGCTTTATCATTTCATAAGAAAAAAATTATAGAAAATATATTACTTCAGGAAAATTTTGCTTATTAGGCAAATCGGGCCTTGCATAGTAGGCCAAAAAGAGCGTTCTGGCTACTAGGTACAACATTTATATATATATATATGACAATGTCAGACCACGTAGGAAAATGAAACAGGAATTTCCTTAAGTACTTTCGTATATTAAATACATCTTCAGAAGGAATGAATACATCTTCATTCCTTCTGAAGATGTATTTAATATACGAAAGTACTTAAGGAAATTCCTGTTTCATTTTCCTCCGTGGTCTGACATTGTCACATTCTTAATCACGTGTTTATTTTCGTGATATACACACACACATATATATATATATATATATATATATATATATATATATATATA
This sequence comes from Procambarus clarkii, assembly GCF_040958095.1. Lineage (NCBI taxonomy): Eukaryota > Metazoa > Arthropoda > Malacostraca > Decapoda > Cambaridae > Procambarus > Procambarus clarkii. Next base: position 23,192,922 of record NC_091187.1, read on the forward strand.
TATATATATATATATATATATATATATATATATATATATATTTTTTTTTTTTTTTTTTAGATGATCATGGAACAGCTGTTCACTGATAATTATATATCATAATTATAAATCATTGATCTTAGTCATTGGAGATAGTCGTTATAAACAAATTTAATATAAGGTGTTGTTATGATTAATTATAAATTTGAAGAATTGTGAAAGTTTTATGTTGTGTGATATTTGTTGGATCACTGAGAATGTTGGAGGCAGACTTAGGGCTTAAAATGAGTTTTAGTGGCTTTATTAAATTCGTGGGAGTTCGACGTACTTTAAACAATTCAGGAATACACACACACACACTCACACACGCATATATATATATATATATATATATATATATATATATATATATATATATATATATATATATATATATATATATATATATATATATATATATATATTGCTGGTGTTGACTTCTTGATGTGTAGTGCCTCGCAAACGTCAAGCCGCCTGCTATCGCTGTATCTATCGATGATTTCTGTGTTGTTTACTAGGATTTCTCTGGCGATGGTTTGGTTGTGGGAAGAGATTATATGTTCCTTAATGGAGCCCTGTTGCTTATGCATCGTTAAACGCCTAGAAAGAGATGTTGTTGTCTTGCCTATATACTGGGTTTTTTGGAGCTTACAGTCCCCAAGAGGGCATTTGAAGGCATAGACGACGTTGGTCTCTTTTAAAGCGTTCTGTTTTGTGTCTGGAGAGTTTCTCATGAGTAGGCTGGCCGTTTTTCTGGTTTTATAGTATATCGTCAGTTGTATCCTCTGATTTTTGTCTGTAGGGATAACGTTTCTATTAACGATATCTTTCAGGACCCTTTCCCCCGTTTTATGAGCTGTGGAAAAGAAGTTCCTGTAAAATAGTCTAATAGGGGGTATAGGTGTTGTGTTGGTTGTCTCTTCAGAGGTTGCATGGCGTTTCACTTTCCTTCTTATGATGTCTTCGACGAAACCATTGGAGAAGCCGTTGTTGACTAGGACCTGCCTTACCCTACAGAGTTCTTCGTCGACTTGCTTCTATTCTGAGCTGTAGCTGAGAGCACGGTCGACATATGCGTTAACAACACTCCTCTTGTACCTATCTGGGCAGTCGCTTTTGGCGTTTAGGCACATTCCTATGTTCGTTTCCTTAGTGTAGACTGCAGTGTGGAAACGTCCGCTCTTTTCCATGACTGTTACATCTAGAAAGGGCAGCTTCCCATCCTTTTCCATCTCGTAAGTGAAACGCAGCACGGAACTCCGCTCAAACACTACTTCAGCTCCTGCAGATGTCTGACATCAGGTACCTGTGTAAAAATGTCGTCAACATACCTGCAGTATATGGCCGGTTTCAAGTTCATGTCGACTAAGACTTTTTGCTCGATGGTACCCATGTAGAAGTTTGCAAACAGGACACCTAGGGGAGAGCCCATTCCGACCCCATCTACTTGCTTATACATGTGCCCATCCGGGCTCAAGAAGGGTGCCTCTTTAGTACAAGCTTGGAGTAGTTTCCTTAGGATATTTTCTGGTATGTCAAGAGGAGTACAGGCTGGATCACGATACACTCTGTCGGCTATCATCCCGATTGTCTCGTCCACTGGTACGTTGGTGAACAGCGATTCTACGTCCAACGAGGCTCTTATTCCTGTGGCCCGTGTGCCCCGCAGTAAGTCAACAAATTCCTTTAGCGACTTCAGGCTGAAGGCGCAAGGGACATAAGGAGTCAGCAGGCCGTTGAGTCGCTTCGCTAGTCTGTACGTGGGTGTGGGTATCTGGCTAATGATTGGCCGAAGTGGGTTTCCAGGCTTGTGTGTCTTGACATTTCCATACGCATATCCAGGTTTATATTCCCCAATAATCTTTGGCAGGTGGAGTCCTGATTTCTTGGCGTTCACAGTTTCGATTAGTTTGTTGACCTTTGCTTTCAATTCGGCTGTAGTGTCCTTCGTTACCCTTTGGAATTTAGTTTGGTCAGAGAGTATGAGGTTCATTTTCGCCAGATATTCGTCTTTTTTAAGAATGACGTATATTGGCGACTTGTCACCTCTCCTGACAACTATCTCCTTGTTCTCACGAAGGCTTTTGGCTGCCGCTTTGAGCTCGGGGGACAGTATGGTGCTCCTGTAATTGCCTCGATTCTTTCCTCCTTCCGCAATAAGTTCTGCTTGTAAGGTATCTTTTGTATACCAAAGATACCTTACAAGCAGAACTTATTGCGGAACTTATATATATAACTTATATATATAAGGTATCTTTGGTATACCAAAGATACCTTACAAGCAGAACTTATTGCGGAAGGCGGAAAGAATCGAGACAATTACAGAAGCACCATACTGTCCCCCGAGCTCAAAGCGGCAGCCAAAAGCCTTCGTGAGAACAAGGAGATAGTTGTCAGGAGAGGTGACAAGTCGCCAATATACGTCATTCTTAAAAAAGACGAATATCTGGCGAAAATGAACCTCATACTCTCTGACCAAACTAAATTCCAAAGGGTAACGAAGGACACTACAGCCGAATTGAAAGCAAAGGTCAACAAACTAATCGAAACTGTGAACGCCAAGAAATCAGGACTCCACCTGCCAAAGATTATTGGGGAATATAAACCTGGATATGCGTATGGAAATGTCAAGACACACAAGCCTGGAAACCCACTTCGGCCAATCATTAGCCAGATACCCACACCCACGTACAGACTAGTGAAGCAACTCAACGGCCTGCTGACTCCTTATGTCCCTTGCGCCTTCAGCCTGAAGTCGCCAAAGGAATTTGTTGACTTACTGCGGGGCACACGGGCCACAGGAATAAGAGCCTCGTTGGACGTAGAATCGCTGTTCACCAACGTACCAGTGGACGAGACAATCGGGATGATAGCCGACAGAGTGTTTCGTGATCCAGCCTGTACTCCTCTTGACCTACTAGAAAATATCCTAAGGAAACTACTCCAAGCTTGTACTAAAGAGGCACCCTTCTTGAGCCCGGATGGGCACATGTATAAGCAAGTAGATGGGGTCACCATGGGTTCTCCCCTAGGTGTCCTGTTTGCAAACTTCTACATGGGTACCATCGAGCAAAAAATCTTAGTCGACATGAACTTGAAACCGGCCATTTACTGCAGGTATGTTGACGACATTTTTACACAGGTACCTGATGTCAGACATCTGCAGGAGCTGAAGGAGGCGTTTGAGTGGAGTTCCGTGCTGCGTTTCACTTACGAGATGGAAAAGGATGGGAAGCTGCCCTTTCTAGATGTAACAGTCATGGAAAAGAGCGGAGGTTTCCACACTGCAGTCTACACTAAGGAAACGAACATAGGAATGTGCCTAAACGCAAAAAGCGACTGCCCAGATAGGTACAAGAGGAGTGTTGTTAACGCATATGTCGACCGTGCTCTCAGCCACAGCTCAGAATGGAAGGAAGTCGACGAAGAACTCTGTAGGGTAAAGCAGGTACTAGTCAACAACGGCTTCTCCAATGGTTTCGTCGAAGACATCATAAGAAGGAAAGTGAAACGCCATGCAACCTCTGAAGAGACAACCAACACAACACCTATACCCACTATTCGACTATTTTACAGGAACTTCTTTTCCACAGCTCATAAAACGGGGGAAAGGGTCCTGAAAGATATCGTTAATAGAAACGTTATCCCTACAGACAAAAATCAGAGGATACAACTGACGATTTACTATAAAACCAGAAAAACGGCCAGCCTACTCATGAGAAACTCTCCAGACACAAAACAGAACGCTTTAAAAGAGACCAACGTCGTCTATGCCTTCAAATGCCCTCTTGGGGACTGTAAGCTCCAAAAAAACCCAGTATATAGGCAAGACAACAACATCACTTTCTAGGCGTTTAACGATGCATAAGCAACAGGGCTCCATTAAGGAACATATAATCTCTTCCCACAACCAAACCATCGCCAGAGAAATCCTAGTAAACAACACAGAAATCATCGATAGATACAGCGATAGCAGGCGGCTTGACGTTTGCGAGGCACTACACATCAAGAAGTCAACACCAGCAATCAACAGCCAATTAATGCACAACTATATTCTACCCACCTCAAGACTCCGCTCCAATATAGAAGCATGAAGAAATATGGACCAATAGGCTTTCTACAATCACTTCTATTCAATACCCATTGTTTCGTGTTCTGTCTTGTGTTGATGAAATTAATACCTTAATAAATACCACCTCACCCCATCCACCTCACTCAAATGTAGATATAAACAAATCGGAGATGTGTAAGTTCTATTTAGATATGTATGTTTAAACTAAAGTCTTTGAAAATGTAATAAGTTTTACGAAACGCGCTCAAGTGTCGCGTCAGACTAGAAATAAAAATGAATTTTGGAAAATTGATTTTTGAATTACCACCAAGAGTGAAAAGAAATGTACGAAAGATTGAGAAAATTCGTGTTAGAATTATTAATCTTACTTTTTCGGTCATATTTAATAATATATGTCTATAGGAAAGACTGCTACCAATATATATATATATGTCGTACCTAGTAGCCAGAACGCACTTTTATGCCTACTATGCAAGGCCCGAGTGGCCTAATAAGCCAGGTTTTCCTGAATTAATTGTTTTTCGACAACCTAACCTACCTAACCTAACCTAACCTAACTTTTTCGGCTACCTCACCTAACCTAACCTCTAAAGATAGGTTAGGTTAGGTTAGGTAGGGTTGGTTAGGTTTGGTCATATATCTACATTAATTTTAACTCCAATAAAAATAAATTGACCTCATACATAATGAAATGGGTAGCTTTATCATTTCATTAGAAAAAAAATAGAGAAAATACATTAATTCAGGAAAACTTGGCTTATTAGGCAAATCGGGCCTTGCATAGTAGGCATAAAAGTGCGTTCTGGCTACTAGGTACGACATATATATATATATATATATATATATATATATATATATATATATATATATATATATATATATATATATATATATATATATATATATATATATATATATATATATATTGTGTCTTTTCTTCACAGTTGTTTAACTCTATGTATATGATAGCACGAGAGTGAGTGGGTAAGTTAGGGAGTGAGTTAGACTCACACAGAGCAAGAGGAATGAGAGTGAAAAAAAAATATTGTCGTTTGTTTTATTTCGAATTTTCAAAACAATATATATTGTGTAACACTCTGAGACGAGACGAAAATGATCTCCCTTGCCAGTCTTAATACAACCATACCAAAACCGGCTATTATATGCCGACAGTTATAATATACCGATATTTTATATTGTCTCGTCGGTGAGGACCGATAGAAATCCATTTGGAAATATTATTATCCGATATCGAATCAGTTAGCATGGATATTAAGCAGATTCTTTCGCTCCAAATCGACAAAATAATCATTGAAATATAAGAGTGAAACGCTTTAAATGTCAGGGTTAGGACCGGCGTTCACTGCCCATATTCTGGCTGGTGGGTCTTGTGAACTCCTGGGTTGTGTTTTCTTACTATATATGGACCACGATACGCGTTTGGTGTTGTAGAGGATGGGAAAGTTTGTTGAGGTAGAGTTTATTGCTCTGGCCCTTATTTATTTTTCTCTCTCTCTCTCTCTCTCTCTCTCTCTCTCTCTCTCTCTCTCTCTCTCTCTCTCTCTCTCTCTCTCTCTCTCTCTCTCTCTCTCTCTCTCTCTCTCTCTCTCTCTCTCTCTCTCACTCTCTCCATAAGGTTAGCAGGACGTAAGAGAAACAGAGAACGTGGACAGACAGATCTGGTATTTGTCACAAGGGACAAGAGCGGGGAAAAAACTTCGTCCTCAAGCCTAATAACGTATTATTTACGGAATCGATCAATCCACTAAAAATACGACGTGTTAGTAAACGTTTAGGCAACGTAATATTGACGTTTTCTATGCACCGACCTCGATAGAGGGCGTTGGTGTCTTGCGTTCGTCCATTTTTAGTTTGGCAAAAAAGTAGCATTTTCTTCGTAGTGACAAATCGAAAAAAGTTTGTGAAATTGAACCCTTCTGTCTACCGTTGCATGGGACCCGCTTAACCTGTGTCTGACACCCGCTTCTCCCCTCACCTACACCAAACCCCATCACACCCCACTAGGAATGTGGGTACCACATAACTGGCCTACCCCTCACAGTGTTCAAGAAGGAACTGGATAAGCACCTCCAAAGGATACCTGATCAACCAGGCTGTGACTCATACGTCAGGCTGCGAGCAGCCGTGTCCAACAGCCTGGTTGATCAGTCCGGCAAACAGGAGGCCTGGTCGACGACCGGGCCGCGGGGACGCTAAGCCCTGGAAGCACCTCAAGGTAACCTCAAGGTAACTATGCCCCACAGGGAATGTGGGTACCACGCCCCACTGGGAATGTGGGAACCACGCCCCACAGGAAATGTGGATACCAGTAGTGAAGTTGAGGACTAGACCCGCGCGCGCCATCTGCCCAGGTGGCACTCGTGAGTGACAGCTGGGCAGGTGGCGCGCAGGAGTCTAGTCCTCAAGGGTTTGGGGGGATTTTCCCGGAAGTTTGGCGCGTGTCCGGTGTTTGGGTATGTGGTCAGGAAAGAGGGGAGGTTATGTTGTTGGGGATGTAGGAGAGTATGTGGTAGAGTAAGAAATAGAAGGATAAGAGTGGAATATGAGGAAGGAGTAAATGAATATGTATGTGTGTTTGCCGTAGACTTAATCCTGTGTGATGATAATAGTTTTGATGATCGTAAGTAAGGTATGTAGAGGCTGAGTGTGAGGGGATCCAACATAGTCTGTTATGTTGTTTGGGCTGGGGGGAGGGGTGGGGGAGGGAGGGAGGGATGGAAGGGTGAGGGGAGCTCTCCCTCGTCGTGAGACTGGTCGGGGTCATTTGCGGTTTTGACAAACCATTAGCTCCCCCCTACAGGAAGCCGTAAGTGGGAGAGGCTGAGAGAGTAGAGACCAGCAGGAGGGATGTGAACCATTACCCTTAAGCGTTTTTCAATGTCCGCGGAGGGGTGTGCGTACTGGCCACTGGTTAGAGGGTAACTGAAGGGTCTTTTCCAAGTAGTTTTGGTTATATCTTCCCCTCCCGGAGGGTAGGCAATGACTGCCATTACTTCCTCAGACACGACGGAAGTGGTTGGGTATCCATTACCCATTGCGTTTTCGTTAAGGAAGGGGGAGATGTGCGCAACATACAAATTCCAAAATGTAGTCCTGGGAGTTTGACACACATTGATTAACAAGCCATCTGATTATTTATACAGCTTCTCTCTCTCTCTCTCTACATTATATGCGGGTTACATAGTGTGTCAAGAACTACCTACGTGTTGCTAAACAGTCCAATCTCACACAAGGCAGTCATATGGGCAGTAAAGGCTTGCAGAGACTCATAAAGGAGTCCAGGACTGAACCCCAACAATTCATTTTTAGTTAAGCAAGTTACAATCATGACGAGCTAGTTACAAAATTCAATATAAGTCAACACATCGTCACGGGAGACGCGATCTCTACCTACAAATTATTCTTGTTAACTGTGATCACAACATCTGCGGGCTCAAATAAATATCATTGAAATGTAAGCGTGTCTCCATCACCTCTTCTTCCTACACCCATTACTGCTGTGCAGACCTTGTATCACACAACGGCGTTATCATAGCAAGACAATGTCACAGAATGTTCAAGACTCCTGAATGAAAGAACCGCCAGTCCATCTCGTTGAGGTCTAACCTTTGCGGCGGTTTGAGACGTTGTGAGATGGATGGACTAGGTAGTGGAATGGCCTTACCCTCTCCCCATCCAATCCCACCAAACCCCTACCCCCTCCCACCCCCTTCCTCTCTCCTTACCATCAAGTATCACTGCACCCTTCCCAGACCAGATGTTCTGTACAAAGCCTTAGTATCATCATTCTTTGCTCAAATAGCATTTTTTAAGAATATCCAGTCATAAGCTGGTCTTCAATCTTATTATTAAACAAATCATAATTTGTTGTAAACACAACTGCGTGGGATATACATAGCAGTCAGTGGTTTCTCTCTCCCTCTCTCTCTCTCTCTCTCTCTCTCTCTCTCTCTCTCTCTCTCTCTCTCTCTCTCTCTCTCTCTCTCTCTCTCTCTCTCTCTCTCTCTCTCTCCAGATCATTTAATAGTTGGGGAAATTAACATCATTTCCTTTCTCCTGCTGCTGCTGTTCACGTATCTTTCTCCATTTCACTCAGACTGACAGTGCACCAGAGGATGGAGGATTAATGGCAATTTTCGAGCCCCCATCACTTTCACCCTTATAACCTTGTAAGGTAGCACGACCAATATGCTAACTTCATTCTTTGCCCAAATAAGATTTTAAGAGTAACGAGCAACTTTCTGTCCGATGTCTGAATAATGAAATGTAAACCATGTTTAGCCATTACATCCAATCACAATAAATATTACCACAAGCTTGTTTAGTTCTTGTATCACATAACGTAACGTAACGCAAATCATCTTTTTGCAGTCCAAAATGTCATTTTTAAATGAAAGTATGACTTAGTCCATCTCCATTACATCTCTTGCCATATAAATAATTGGTGTCTACCAGTTTTAGACCCTGTAACACATTGTAACGTAACGAGGAAATCATCATCATCATCATCATATTTCTACAGACCAAATATCATTTTTAAATGAAAGTATGACTTAGTCCATCTTCATTACATCTCTTACCATATAAAATATTGGCGTCTACCAGTTTTAGCCCTCTGTAACACAATGTAACGTAACGTAACGTAACGCAAATCAACTTTTTGCAGTCCAAAATGTCATTTTTAAATGAAAGTATGACTTAGTCCATCTCTTACCATATAATATTTGGCGTCTACCAGTTTTAACCCTCTGTAACACAATGTAACGTAACGTAACGCAAATCAACTTTTTGCAGTCCAAAATGTCATTTTGAAATGAAAAGTGAGGCTTAGTTCATCTCCATTACATCTCTTACCATATAAATGTTGGTGTCTACCAGTTTTAGACCCAGTAACACATTGTAACGTAACGTGGTAATCATCCTCATATTTCTACAGACTAAATAACATTTTTAAATGAAAGTATGACTTAGTCCATCTTCATTACATCTCTTACCATATAAATATTGGCGTCTACCAGTTTTAGCCCTCTGTAACACAATGTAACGTAACGTAACGTAACGCAAATCAACTTTTGCAGTCCAAAATGTCATTTTTAAATGAAAGTATGACTTAGTCCATCTCTTACCATATAAATATTTGGCGTCTACCAGTTTTAGCCCTCTGTAACACAATGTAACGTAACGTAACGTAACGCAAATAAACTTTTTGCAGTCCAAAATGTCATTTTTAAATGAAAGTATGACTTAGTCCATCTTCATTACATCTCTTACCATGTAAATATTAGCGTCTATCAGTTTTAGCCCTCTGTAACACAATGTAACGTAACGTAACGTAACGCAAATCAACTTTTGCAGTCCAAAATGACATTTTTAAATGAAAGTATGACTTAGCACATCTCCATTACATCTCTTACCATATAAATATGGGCCTCTACTCGTTTTAGCCCTCTGTAACACAATGTAACACAACGTAACGTAACGCAAATCAACTTTTGCAGTCCAAAATGACATTTTTAAATAAAAGTACGACTTAGTCCATCTCCATTACATCTCCTTCCATATGAATATTACGGACTACCAGTTTTAGCCCTCTGTAACACAATGTAACGTAACGTGGAAAATCAACTTTGTCGGATGACCAAATAACATTATTGAAAATGACATCCATGTTTAGCCATTACATCCAAACACAAGAAAAATATTACCGCTTTTCTTGAGAAACTTATATGTGGAGATCAGATCTCCAGAGTCCACACAATAAGCCACACATCACACATCTTCTGTTTTCAAATCGCAGCTCGCATCTAATTTAATGTTATTTTTTTTTGCAGAAACTATGTTTTGAGATTATGCTCAATGTCAGCAATTACTATTCGTATCATCAAAATCCTTTCAGTCAACAAAAAAAAGCAGAGGTGTCGCATAAACCACTAAAGATTTGATGTATGCAAGGTACATCATTTTTGACAATTCTGTCGCCGACTCACCTTAGCGAGATGACTGCGCGCAACAGTACCCGAGCACTCTTAATAATTTTATTCAAGCACTGTTAACATAGCATAATGTAAGATTTTTTGTCACATTTCATATAGCGTGTGTAGATTAGAGAGAGAAGGCAAACATAGCTTGCAGCTAGTCAAAACTGATCATAACAGAAATGATTTCACAGAGTTTTTAACCTTTGCCAGTTTTTCAATGTTTCTCTTCACTTGTGCTAAGTGAGTCAGACAAAAATGTGACATTTCATTTCATTATTAGCCAGGCAATATGCTATTAGCTAGATAGTCAAAACATATAACAAGCATTATTTCACAGGAATTTTTTTCTAGCAAATATGATTCCTTTAAGCAGTTCAACACATCAAACACCAGCAGTCCGCAAATTCCCTTTAGTCAATAATCATCCTTTACAGTATTTCTTGACTAAAATAGCACTCCAAAACATAAGTGGTCATTTTTTTATTCTCACTATCGCACTATAGTCAATAATTTGTTTCACAGAGTGACAAGTTATGCATAGTGACGAGATTTCACGGTGTGCATAGTTTAAGAGAGTTCACACTGTATTAATTACGGTCATGGATATCTTATGTTATGTTTATGAAGATCATCACTTCTTATTTTTATAATTTTTCTTGCCCCCAGCTTTGCAGTCTTCTCATATTCTTTTTCAAATAAAGTTTGCTTACTGTTTTCCAGTAGATCGGCTTCACATTACATATATTAATCAATTTTCAAATTCAGTTCAGTTTCTTTTCAATATCACAGCTTTGTTGTCCCCCTGCCAGTATCTAGTTCAAGACCTCTTATTATCATTGTCATTAATACTGCTATCATCAACCATGTATTGGATGTCTCAGACATTCAGTTAACAACAACTTAGTAAGTGTTTAATGAACGCGAGAATCACTTCATGTGCGCTCATTTTAGTTTAGTTTAAAGTTTTCCATCTTGAATTAATACTACTATCACCAACTATGTATTGGATAGCTCAGACATTCAGTTAACATCTCAGTGAGTGAAAATCACTTCATGTGAGCTCATTTTTAGTTTAGGATAAGGATTTTCCATCGTGAAATACTATTATCATTAACCAGGTATTAGGTAGCTCTACCATTCAGATTACATCTCAGTAACTGTTTACTGAACATTGTTATCCCTCCATGCGACCTCATTTTTTAGTTTAAAGTTTCTCCATCATAAAAAATAAAATATTACTATCACCAGCCATGTATTGGGTGGGTCAACCATTCAGTTTACAACTCAGTAACAGTTTACTGAACATAGATATCCCTCCATGTGACCTAATTTTTTTAGTTTAAAGTTTCTCCATCGTAAAAAATAAAATATTACTATCACCAGCCATGTATTGGATGGCTCAACCATTCAGTTTACATCTCAGTAACTGTTTACTGAACATTGTTATCCCTCCATGCGACCTCATTTTTTAGTTTAAAGTTTCTCTATCGTAAATAAAAAATAAAATATTACTATCACAAACCTCATATTGACCGGCTACAGCATTCAGTATACAACTCAGTAAGTGTTTACTGAATGCAAAATCGCTACATGTGTGGTCATTTAGTGAAAAGTTTCTCAATCGTAAAATATTGCTATCATCATCAACCATGCATTGGTCGGCTCCAGCATTCAGTTTACAACTCAGTAAGTGCTTACTGAATGCAAAATCGCTACATGTGTGGTCATTTAGTGTAAAGTTTCTAAATCTTAAAATATTACTATCATCAACTATGCATTGGCTTGCTTAGTCTTTCAGTTTACAACTCAGTGAGTGTTAACTGAACGTGGAAATTATCACGTGTGAGCTTTTAGTTTAGTTTTAAGTTTCACATTCAATTAAATACTATCATCAACCCCGTATTGGGCTGTCGGGCATTCAGTTATCCACTCGGCGAGTGTTTACTGAACGTCGAAATCATTTCCTGTGTGGCCATTTTTTACTTGAACCCGTCTCCACTCCAAACCGGACCTGCGGTCCGAGTCAGGACCGCAGGTCCTGACTGGTTTGGAGTGGAGACGGGTTCAAGTAAAAAATGGCCACACAGGAAATGATTTCGACGTTCAGTAAACACTCGCCGAGTGGATAACTGAATGCCCGACAGCCCAATACGGGGTTGATGATAGTATTTAATTGAATGTGAAACTTAAAACTAAACTAAAAGCTCACACGTGATAATTTCCACGTTCAGTTAGCACTCACTGAGTTGTAAACTGAAAGACTAAGCAAGCCAATGCATAGTTGATGATAGTAATATTTTAAGATTTAGAAACTTTACACTAAATGACCACACATGTAGCGATTTTGCATTCAGTAAGCACTTACTGAGTTGTAAACTGAATGCTGGAGCCGACCAATGCATGGTTGATGATGATAGCAATATTTTATGATTGAGAAACTTTTCACTAAATGACCACACATGTAGCGATTTTGCATTCAGTAAACACTTACTGAGTTGTAAACTGAATGCTGGAGCCGACCAATGCATGGTTGATGATGATAGCAATATTTTAAGATTGAGAAACTTTACACTAAGTGACCACACATGTAGCGATTTTGCATTCAGTAAACACTTACTGAGTTGTAAACTGAATGCTGTAGTCGGTCAATATGAGGTTTGTGATAGTAATATTTTATTTTTTATTTACGATAGAGAAACTTTAAACTAAAAAATGAGGTCGCATGGAGGGATAACAATGTTCAGTAAACAGTTACTGAGATGTAAACTGAATGGTTGAGCCATCCAATACATGGCTGGTGATAGTAATATTTTATTTTTTACGATGGAGAAACTTTAAACTAAAAAAATGAGGTCACATGGAGGGATATCTATGTTCAGTAAACTGTTACTGAGTTGTAAACTGAATGGTTGACCCACCCAATACATGGCTGGTGATAGTAATATTTTATTTTTTACGATGGAGAAACTTTAAACTAAAAAATGAGGTCGCATGGAGGGATAACAATGTTCAGTAAACAGTTACTGAGATGTAAACTGAATGGTAGAGCTACCCAATACCTGGTTAATGATAATAGAATTTCACGATGGAAAATCCTTATCCTAAACTAAAAATGAGCTCACAAGAAGTGATTTTCACTTACTGAGATGTTACCTGAATGTCTGAGCTATCCAATACATAGTTGGTGATAGTAGTATTAATTCAAGATGGAAAACTTTAAACTAAACTAAAATGAGCGCACATGAAGTGATTCTCGCGTTCATTAAACACTTACTAAGTTGTTGTTAACTGAATGTCTGAGACATCCAATACATGGTTGATGATAGCAGTATTAATGACAATGATAATAAGAGGTCTTGAACTAGATACTGGCAGGGGGACAACAAAGCTGTGATATTGAAAAGAAACTGAACTGAATTTGAAAATTGATTAATATATGTAATGTGAAGCCGATCTACTGGAAAACAGTAAGCAAACTTTATTTGAAAAAGAATATGAGAAGACTGCAAAGCTGGGGGGCAAGAAAAATGATAAAAATAAGAAGTGATGATCTTCATAAACATAACATAAGATATCCATGACCGTAATTAATACAGTGTGAACTCTCTTAAACTATGCACACCGTGAAATCTCGTCACTAGGCATAACTTGTCACTCTGTGAAACAAATTATTGACTATAGTGCGACAGTGAGAATAAAAAAATGACCACTTATGTTTTGGAGTGCTATTTTAGTCAAGAAATACTGTAAAGGATGATTATTGACTAAAGGGAATTTGCGGACGGCTGGTGTTTGATGTGTTGAACTGCTTAAAGGAATCATATTTGCTAGAAAAAAATTCCTGTGAAATAATGCTTGTTATATGTTTTGACTATCTAGCTAATAGCATATTGCCTGGCTAATAATGAAATGAAATGTCACATTTCTGTCTGACTCACTTAGCACAAGTGAAGAGAAACATTGAAAAACTGGCAAAGGTTAAAAACTCTGTGAAATCATATCTGTTATGATCAGTTTTGACTAGCTGCAAGCTATGTTTGCCTTCTCTCTCTAATCTACACACGCTATATGAAATGTGAAAAAAATCTTACATTATGCTATGTTAACAGTGCTTGAATAAAATTATTAAGAGTGCTCGGGTACTGTTGCACGCAGTCATCTCGCTAAGGTGAGTCGGCGACAGAATTGTCAAAAATGATGTACCTTGCATACATCAAATCTTTAGTGGTTTATGCAGCACCTCTGCTTGTTTTTGTTGACTGAAAGGAGTTTGATGATACGAATAGTAATTGCTGACATTGGGCATAATCTCAAAACATAGTTTCTGCAAAAAAAAATAACATTAAATTAGATGCGAGCTGTGATTTGAAAACAGAAGATGTGTGATGTGTGGCTTATTGTGTGGACTCTGGAGATCTGATCTCCACATATAAGTTTCTCAAGAAAAGCGGTAATATTTTTCTTGTGTTTGGATGTAATGGCTAATCATGGATGTCATTTTCAATAATGTTATTTGGTCATCCGACAAAGTTGATTTTCCACGTTCCGTTACATTGTGTTACAGAGGCTAAAACTGGTAGTCCGTAATATTCATATGGAAGGAGATGTAATGGAGATGGACTAAGTCGTACTTTTATTTAAAAATGTAATTTTGGACTGCAAAGTTGATTTGCGTTACGTTACGTTACGTTACATTGTGTTAGAGGGCTGAAACTGGTAGAGGTTAATATTTATATGGTAAGAGCTGTAATGCAGATGGGCTAAGTCATACTTTCATTTAAAAATGACATTTTGGATTGTAAAAGTTGATTTGCGTTACGTTACGTTGTGTTACATTGTGTTACAGAGGGCTAAAACTGATAGACGCTAATATTTATATTGTAAGAGATGTAATGAAGATGGACTAAGTCATACTTTCATTTAAAAATGACATTTTGGACTGCAAAAAGTTGATTTGCGTTACGTTACGTTACGTTACATTGTGTTACAGAGGGCTAAAACTGGTAGACGCCAAATATTTATATGGTAAGAGATGGACTAAGTCATACTTTCATTTAAAAATGACATTTTGGACTGCAAAAGTTGATTTGCGTTACGTTACGTTACGTTACATTGTGTTACAGAGGGCTAAAACTGGTAGACGCCAATATTTTATATGGTAAGAGATGTAATGAAGATGGACTAAGTCATACTTTCATTTAAAAATGTTATTTGGTCTGTAGAAATATGAGGATGATTACCACGTTACGTTACAATGTGTTACAGGGTCTAAAACTAGTAGACACCAATATTTATATGGTAAGAGATGTAATGGAGATGGACTAAGCCTCACTTTTCGTTTCAAAATGACATTTTGGACTGCAAAAAGTTGATTTGCGTTACGTTACGTTACATTGTGTTACAGAGGGCTAAAACTGGTAGACGCCAAATATTATATGGTAAGAGATGGACTAAGTCATACTTTCATTTAAAAATGACATTTTGGACTGCAAAAAGTTGATTTGCGTTACGTTACGTTACGTTACATTGTGTTACAGAGGGCTAAAACTGGTAGACGCCAATATTTTATATGGTAAGAGATGTAATGGAGATGGACTAAGTCATACTTTCATTTAAAAATGACATTTTGGACTGCAAAAAGATGATTTGCGTTGTTACGTTACGTTACATTGTGTTACAGAGGGCTAAAACTGATAGATGCCAAATATTATATGGTAAGAGATGTAATGAAGATGGACTAAGTCATACTTTCATTTAAAAATGACATTTTGGACTGCAAAAAGATGATTTGCGTTACGTTACGTTATGTGATACAAGAACTAAACAAGCTTGTGGTAATATTTATTGTGATTGGATGTAATGGCTAAACATGGTTTACATTTCATTATTCAGACATCGGACAGAAAGTTGCTCGTTACTCTTAAAATGTTATTTGGGCAAAGAATGAAGTTAGCATATTGGTCGTGCTACCTTACAAGGTTATAAGGGTGAAAGTGATGGGGGGCTCGAAAATTGCCATTAATCCTCCATCCTCTGGTGCAGTCAGTCTGAGTGAAATGGAGAAAGATACGTGAACAGCAGCAGCAGGAGAAAGGAAATGATGTTACTTTCCCCAACTATTAAATGATCTGGAGAGAGAGAGAGAGAGAGAGAGAGAGAGAGAGAGAGAGAGAGAGAGAGAGAGAGAGAGAGAGAGGGAGAGAGAAACCACTGACTGCTATGTATATCCCACGCAGTTGTGTTTACAACAAATTATGATTTGTTATAATAATAAGATTGAAGACCAGCTTATGACTGGATATTCTTAAAAAATGCTATTTGAGCAAAGAATGATGATACTAAGGCTTTGCACAGAACATCTGGTCTGGGAAGGGTGCAGTGATACTTGATGGTAAGGAGAGAGGATGGGGGTGGGAGGGGGTAGGGGTTTGGTGGGCGTGGATGGGGAGAGGGTAAGGCCATCCCACTTCCTAGTCCATCCATCTCACAACGTCTCAAACCGCCACGAAGGTTAGACCTCAACGAGATGGACTGGCGGTTCTTTCATTCAGGAGTCTTGAACATTCTGTGACATTGTCTTGCTATGATAACGCCGTTGTGTGATACAAGGTCTGCACAGCAGTAATGGGTGTAGGAAGAAGAGGTGATGGAGACACGCTAACATTTCAATGATATTTATTTGAGCCAGCAGATGTGATCACAGTTAACAAGAATAATCTGTAGGTAGAGATCGCGTCTCCCGTGACGATGTGTTGACTTATATTGAATTTTGTAACTAGCTCGTCATGATTGTAACTTGCTTAACTAAAAATGAATTGTTGGGGTTCAGTCCTGGACTCCTTTATGAGTCTCTATAAGCCTTTACTGCCCATATGACTGCCTTGTGTGAGACTGGACTGTTTTGCAACACGTAGGTAGTTCTTGACACACTATGTAACCCGCATATAATGTAGAGAGAGAGAGAGAGAAGCTGTATAAATAATCAGATGGCTTGTTAATCAATGTGTGTCAAACTCCCAGGACTGCATTTTGGAATTTGTATGTTGCGCACATCTCCCCCTTCCTTAACGAAAACGCAATGGGTAATGGATACCCAACCACTTCCGTCGTGTCTGAGGAAGTAATGGCAGTCATTGCCTACCCTCCGGGAGGGGTAGATATAACCAAAACTACTTGGAAAAGACCCTTCAGTTACCCTCTAACCAGTGGCCAGTACGCACACCCCTCCGCGGACAATGAAAAACGATTAAGGGTAATGGTTCACATCCCTCCTGCTGGACTCTACTCTCTCAGCCTCTCCCACTTACGACTTCCTGTAGGGGGGAGCTAATGGTTTGTCAAAACCGCAAATGACCCCGACCAGTCTCACGACGAGGGAGAGCTCCCCTCACCCTTCCATCCCTCCCTCCCTCCCCCACCCCTCCCCCCACCCCAAACAACATAACAGACTATGTTGGATCCCCTCACACTCAGCCTCTACATACCTTACTTACGATCATCAAAACTATTATCTTCACACAGGATTAAGTCTACGGCAAACACACATACATATTCATTTACTCCTTCCTCATATTCCACTCTTATCCTTCTATTTCTTACTCTACCACATACTCTCCTACATCCCCAACAACATAACCTCCCCTCTTTCCTGACCTCATACCAAAACACCGGACGCTCACACGCGTCCGACATGCGCCAAACTTCCGGGAAAATCCCCCCAAACCCTTGAGGACTAGACACCTGCGCGCCACCTGCCCAGCTGTCTCTCACGAGTGCCACCTGGGCAGATGGCGCGCGCGGGTCTAGTCCTCAACTTCACGTTATGAAGTTGAGGATGTGAAGAGAAGTCTTCACATCCTCTGGGAAGACGTCTGGGAAGTCTGGGAAGTCCTCAACTTCTTGTTATGCAACCTGTCATTTCTCTTGCAGTTGTGACGGCTACTTTTTTGTGTTCTTTAAGGGTAAGGATTTCCGACATGAGTACACCCAGATCCTTTAGATTGCCTTTTCGTTCTATGTTATGATTTGCCTGAGTTTTGTACGTGGTTTCCGTTTTTATATTTTCATTTTTTCCATAGCGCATGAGCTGGAATGTGGATACCACGCCCCACTGGGAATGTGGGCACCACACCCCACTGGGAATGTGGGTACCATGCCCCATTGGGAATGTGGGTACCATGCCCCACTGGGAATGTGGGTATCATGCCCCACTGGGAATGTGTGTACCATGCCCCACTGGGAATTTGGGTACCATGCCCCACTGGGAATGTGGGTACCATGCTTCATTGGGAATGTGGGTACCATGCCTTACTGGGAATGTGGGTACCATGCCCCACTGGGAATGTGCGTACCACGCCACACTGGGAATGTGGGTACCATGCCCCACTGGGAATGTACCTTACCTTGAGGTTACCTTGAGGTGCTTCCGGGGCTTAGCGTCCCCGTGACCCGGTCGTCGACCAGGCCTCCTGGTTGCTGGACCAGGCTGTTGGGCGCGGCTGCTCGCAGCCTGACGTATGAGTCACAGCCTGGTTGATCAAGTATCCTTTGGAGGTGCTTATCCAGTTCCTTCTTGAACACTGTGAGGGGATTGCCAGTTATGCCCCTTATGTGTAAATGAAGCATGTTGAACAGTCTCGGGCATCTGATGTTGATAGAGTTCTCTCTCAGAGTACCTGTTGCACCTCTGCTTTTCAACGGGGGAATTCTGCACATCCTGCCATGTCTTCTGGTCTCATGTGATGTTATTTCTGTGTGCAGGTTTGGGGCCAGCCTCTCTAATATTTTCCACGTGTAAATTATTATGTATCTCTCCCGCCTGCGCTCAATGGAGTACAGATTTAGGCTCTTTAGTCGGTCCCAATAGTTTAGATGTTTTACTGAGTGGAATCTAGCAGTAAAGGATCTCTGCACGCTCTCCAGGTCAGCAATTTCTCCAGCTTTAAAAGAGGCTGTCATTGTGCAGCAGTACTCCACTCTAGAGAGCACAAGCGTTTTGAAAAGTATCATCATCGGAACAGCATCTCTAGTGTGAAAAGTTCTTGTTATCCAACCTGTCATTTTTCTTGCAGTTGTGACGGCTACTTTATTGTGTTCTTTAAAGGTAAGGTCTTCCGACATGAGTACACCCAGATCCTTTAGATTGCCTTTTCGTTCTATGTTATGATTTGCCTGAGTTTTGTACGAGGTTTCCGTTTTTATATTTTCATTTTTTCCATAGCGCATGAGCTGGAACTTATCTTCGTTAAACACCATATTATTTTCTGTAGCCCATAGAAAGATCTGATCTACATCTGACTGGAGGTTTGCCGTGTTCTCTATGTTGCCAACTCTCATGAAGATCCTAGTGTCATCTGCAAAGGACGATACAGTGCTATAGGTTGTGTTCTTATCTATGTCCGATATGAGGATGAGAAAAAATACTGAGAAAGCAGAGTAACCTGGAAGACTGAGCTCTTCACGGTTGATGGGCTGGATTTTATTTTGTTGACTATTACACATTGGGTTCTGTTGGTCAGGAAATTGTAGATCCATCTGCTTATTTTTTCCGGAAATTCCTTTTGAACGCATTTTATGTGCAATAACACCATGGTCACATTTATCAAAAGCTTTTGCGAAATCTGTGTAAATTTCATCAGCGTTTTGTTTGTCTTCCATAGCATCTAATGCCATATCATAGTGGTCCAGCAACTGCGACAGGCAAGAGCGCCCTGTTCTGAAACCATGTTGTCCGGGGTTATGGAGATGCAGTGATTCCATGTATTTTGTGATCTTACTTCTTAGCACGCTCTCAATTTTTTTTTTATGTTTGGTGCCTTGCTATACTGGGAATGTGGGTACCATGCCTCACTGGGAATGTGGGTACCATGCCCCACTGGGAATGTGGGTACCATGCCCCACTGGGAATGTGGGTACCATGCCTCACTGGGAATGTGGGTACCATGCCCCACTGGGAATGTGGGTACCATACCCCACTGGGAATGTGGGTACCATGCCTCACTGGGAATGTGGTACCACGCCCCACAGGGAATGGGGGTACCATACCTCACTGGGAATGTGGGTACCATGCCCCACTGGGAATGTGGGTACCATGTCCCAATGGGAATGTGGGTACCATGCCCCACTGGGAATGTGGGTACCATGCCCCACTGGGAATGTGGGTACCATGCCCCACTGGGAATGTGCGTACCACGCCACACTGGGAATGTGGGTACCATGCCTCACTGGGAATGTACTTTACCTTGAGGTTACCTTGAGGTGCTTCCGGGGCTTAGCGTCCCCGCGACCCGGTCGTCGACTAGGCCTCCTGGTTGCTGGACTGATCAACCAGGCGGTTGGGCGCGCCTGCTCGCAGCCTGACGTATGAGTCACAGCCTGGTTGATCAGGTATCTTTTGGAGGTGCTTATCCAGTTCCTTCTTGAACACTGTGAGGGGATTGCTAGTTATGCCCCTTATGTGTAGCGGAAACATCTTGAACAGTCTCGGGCCTCTGATGTTGATAAAGTTCTCTCTCAGAGTACCTGTTGCACCTCTGCTTTTCAACGGGGGAATTCTGCACATCCTGCCATGTCTTCTGGTATCATGTGATGTTATTTCTGTGTGCAGGTTTGGGACCAGCCTTTCTAATATTTTCCACGTGTAAATTATTATGTATCTCTCCCGCCTGCGCTCAATGGAGTACAGATTTAGGCTCTTTAGTCGTCCCAATAGTTTAGATGTTTTACTGAGTGGATTCTTGCAGTAAAGGATCTCTGCACGCTCTCCAGGTCAGCAATTTCTCCAGCTTTGAAAGGGGCTGTCATTGTGCAGCAGTACTCCACTCTAGAGAGCACAAGCGTTTTGAAAAGTATCATCATCGGAACAGCATCTCTAGAGTGAAAAGTTCTTGTTATGCAACCTGTCATTTCTCTTGCAGTTGTGACGGCTACTTTTTTGTGTTCTTTAAGGGTAAGGATTTCCGACATGAGTACACCCAGATCCTTTAGATTGCCTTTTCGTTCTATGTTATGATTTGCCTGAGTTTTGTACGAGGTTTCCGTTTTTATATTTTCATTTTTTCCATAGCGCATGAGCTGGAACTTATCTTCGTTAAACACTATATTATTTTCTGTAGCCCATAGAAAGACCTGATCTACATCTGACTGGAGGTTTGCCGTGTCCTCTATGTTGCCTGCTCTCATGAAGATCCTAGTGTCATCTGCAAAGGATGATACAGTCCTATAGGTTGTGTTCTTGTCTTTTGTCCGATAGGAGGACGAGAAAAAGTACTGGAGCAAGCACAGTACCCTGGGGGACTGAGCTCTCCACGGTTGATGGGCTGGATTTTATTTTGTTGACTCTTACACATTGGGTTCTGTTGGTCTGGAAATTGTAGATCCATCTGCCTATTTTTCCGGTAATTCCTTTTGAACGCGTTTTATGTGCAATAACACCATGGTCACATTTATCAAAAGCTTTTGCGAAATCTGTGTAAATTACATCAGCGTTTTGTTTGTCTTCCATAGCATCTAATGCCATATCATAGTGGTCCAGCAACTGCGACAGGCAAGAGCGCCCTGTTCTGAAACCATGTTGTCCGGGGTTATGGAGATGCTGTGATTCCATGTATTTTGTGATCTTACTTCTTAGCACTCTCTCAAAATTATTTTTATGTTTGGTACCATGCTCTACTGGGAATGAAGGTACCATGCCCCACTGGGAATGTGGGTACCACGCCCCACAGGGAATGGGGGAACCATGCCTCACTGGGAATGTGGGTACCATGCCCCACTGGGAATGTGGGTACCACGCCCCACTGGGAATGTGGGCACCACGCCCCACTGGGAATGTGGGTACCATGGCCCACTGGGAATGTGGGTACCACGCCCCACTGGGAATGTGGGCACCACGCCCCACTGGGAATGTGGGTACCACGCCCACTGGGATTGTGGGTACCATGTCCCACTGGGAATGTGGGCACCATGCCCCACAGGGAATGGGGGAACCATGCCCCACAGGGAATGAAGGTACCATGCCCCACTGGGAATGTGGGTACCACGCCCCACAGGGAATGGGGGAACCATGCCTCACTGGGAATGTGGGTACCACGCCCCACTGGGAATGTGGGTACCATGTCCCACTGGGAATGTAGGCACCACGCCCACTGGGAATGTGGGTACCATGCCCCATTGGGAATGTGGGTACCATGCCTCACTGGGAATGTGGGTACCATGCTTCACTGGGAATGTGGGTACCATGCCCCACTGGGAATGTGGTCACCACGCTCAGTGGGAATGTGGGTACCACGCCCACTGGGAGTGTGGATACCAAGCCCCACTGGGAATGTGGGTACCATGCCCCACTGAGAATGTGAGTACCACGCCCACTGGGAATTTGTGTACCACGCCCCACTGGGAATGTGGGCACCACGCCCACTGGGAATGTGGGTACCATGCCCCACTGGGAATGTGGGTACCACGCCCACAGGGAATGTGGGTACCATGCCCGACTGGGAATGTGGGCACCACGCCCACTGGGAATGTGGGTACCATGCCCCACTGGGAATGTGGGTACCATGCCCCACTGGGAATGTGGGTACCATGCCCCAATGGGAATGTGGGTACCATGCCCACTGGGAATGTGGGTACCATGCCCGACTGGGAATGTGGGCACCACGCCCACTGGGAATGTGGGTACCATGCCCCACTGGGAATGTGGGTACCATGCCCCACTGGGAATGTGGGTACCATGCCCCAATGGGAATGTGGGTACCATGCCCCACTAGGAATGTGCTTACCACGCTCCACTGGGAATGAAGTGTGTGAAGTGGAACTTAAGAGTACAGGAAGTATCTTAAATGTACACAGGACCTCCCTCCTCCCCCCCCCCCCATCTAGCTAACGTCAAATCGTCCCCCAGGATGCAACCCCACAACAGTTATGTGAATCACGGATACCTATTTACTGCAGGGCGATGCAGTGGCAGGAAGTGTTAGGAGTAGAACCCAGGAGCCCCCTTCCCCCCATCATGACCTACATGAGCCCCCTCTCACCATCTGCACTATTCCCCCTCTCACACCTTCACAAGCCCTTTCCCCCCCCCCCCACTGTCTGCCCTTATCTAAAATGGACTGTTAGTATAGCCAGTGAGGGGTACCGGTTCTCCCAAATTGCTAAGGTTAAACTATTTTTGGCGGGTTACAAAAATAGCAATCATCAGTTTTCATGAAACTCCAAAAATTATTCACGCTTCAGCAGCAGTAGTAGTAGTAGTAGTAGTTGTTGTAATAGAAGTAAAATGTTGGGTAGACTCTGTGTTGTAACGCAGCTACGACAGTCTACCTTGGCTACCAGTACAAGGAGTGGAGTACCGGAGATCAGTCGCAGCAGGTCGCATGTCTACGACTAGAGGAATTACTGGTTCAAGAGTCTCCACGTCAGGGGTGAAGGGTAACTGAAACAGACCCTTTTTCTCCCCTTCACATATGGCCCCTATAATGCTGCTCCGTTACTTGACCTCCCCCCCTCCCTTCCCTCTTCCTCGGGAACCCCCCTTCCCCCTCTTCGGGAAATCCCCTCCCCCTGTGGGAAAAACCTTCCAGGATTGATATGAGGGGAGACTACTAGGGACTTGTACTGTACTAAAATTAAAAATTATTGTCTGCAAAGTAATTCAACTAAAGTCTCTAGCTAGGGTCGTAAATCCTAGCTCCTCTTTTCCTAATGACAGATTGTGGGCTGTAATGGGCAGGTGGGGTGAATGAATTAGTTGATTGAAGTTCCAGTCCACCTGCAGACAAGTATCTCACAATAACTAGTATTTTTTTATACAAAGATAAGATTTTAATAAATTCAGTTCTATGACTGAACACTGGTACTGTTTAATGCAGGGATTTAAACATATACATAGTCCAGCCTAGCACCATAACTATCAACAGCCAATATATTCTTATACTAATAACACAACAATTTAAATTGTAAAAGTATGATAAATGACCTTAAATGTGGTCTAAGTACTAAAAATTATATTCAATTGGATAAACTTATATGATAAATTAAAGATAACTAAGCAAACAATTGTTAACTTGATTTATATATTCAAGGATATATATATATATAGATACTGTATATAAAATTTATATGAAGAGGTTCAGTTACCTCGACTGAAACTTCCCAGACTAGGGACACCAATGGAGCAGTGAACCTCACGAGTGTCTAGGGTCTGGGAAAAGATTCAGTTGCTATAAAATTAATGAATACTCACTGAAATATGAAGCGTTGACTCACTCTATAACCGATAGAAAGACTTATTGGATATATAAAAGTTATACAAGCACACAATTGGCCAATTAATACTCTAATAACATTCAATATACTTCTCTGAATTCCGGGTGCCTGTCTGACAAGTGTGCCAGACTGAATAACTCTCTTGTTGAGTTTAGGCACAATATTTTATATCACAGATTTGCTGTGATTGTTCTGGTAGCATTGCTGCATAATTATTTCCTTAATTGTTTTTACAGATGGATGATAGTTGATGATGATAGAGGTGGAGACAGAGTCACTTTGTGTGCTCCACTATATACTTATTAGATATATTTTAGGATTTTTTTTCTTGTAGATATAATGTCCAGGTACTCCTCCAGTTCTAGAGAGTAATCACTGGTGATAAAGATAATTCGATTAGGTGACGAAAGTCGATTAATGTTCACTAAGCACTGCGACACATGTTCACTGTTTGTAAACACACGTATTTCGCCCCAGGGCGCCCCCGTCCATCGCCTCATTCCCGAGATGGCTCCTCCCTCTCCCTTGAGAGGGGTAGCTTTCAATGAATATTGATTGATTATTTTTACTGTCTAGACATATGATTAAGATAAGATGTGATTATAATATAATTAGATATAGGATTTAAAGATAATAAGTAGTACTTGATAGTACTATTGATTCTTATTAAGGATTTAATATAAGCCCTACCGGAAATTGATTCAATTGATCCAATAGTTTTTTAATTAAGAAATCCTCCTTCTAGAAGCTTCTGGATCCTTAAGAAATCATGCACAAAGTCACATAGGCACCTCTAGGGCCCTATGGTGTATGTGATTAGAGGCATTGTCATATAGGATCATGACATATAATGAATCTATAGTGATACTGATATGATTTTGATATGATTTAGATATGATATAGAAATAATACATTTCTTAGATAATAATATAGATATAGTGGGTAAAGTTTCCCACATCCCCCATCCTTCCCTTAACCTCTTTCTTTCTTCCCACAAAGGGAAAACCAAATCTTCCCGTGGACCACACTCGAAAACTGGACATTATTTACACAAGTGTTCCGAGTCAGTTCATCCTCTTCTGCCTCCTCCTGGGTTCAAGTGGAGCCACACCAGGATCTTCCAAGGAGATCCTTCCTCCATCCCCTCCTCACCTTCCCCTCATATCCCCCCCCCCTTCTCTTCCTCAGGATTCTCCTCCTCCCTCCATACTTGTGCTCCACTTCGCCCCACCCTTCACCGCTCATACCCTTCACCGCTCATACCCTTCACCGCTCATACCCTTCACCGCTCATACCCTTCACCGCTCATACCCTTCACCGCTCATAATAGCAATCTTGTTGTCTCTTTTTTTTTTTTTTTCCTGTACACCTGAAGTGCATTTCTCCCCCCCCCCTCTCCCTCTCTCTCTCTCTCTCTCTCTCTCTCTCTCTCTCTCTCTCTCTCTCTCTCTCTCTCTCTCTCTCTCTCTCTCTCTCTCTCTCTCTCTCTCTCTCTCCTAAGTCT